>NC_141621.1:24009859-24178074 GCF_047967505.1 Dipteris shenzhenensis
ACGATCCTTTCTCACTCTTCTCTTCTACTCTCTCCTTTAAGGACGCATACATGTGTGAAGCCAAGTGCGAGGTTGACACCCTCGATCGGTAGGAGGTTTGGTAGCTCGAAAACCACAAGTTTCATGGTGGTGAGCTCATCACCAGCTTACGATCAAAGTTCCCCACGACACACTAGCTATCGCTTAACAGGGATAATGATCTCTTTGTGTGACTGCATTGATTTCCTTAAAATCAATGCACACTCTGATCTTCCCATTCTTTTTCTTAGCAATGACAATGGGTTAAACCCAATCGGTGTGCTCAATTCTATAGATGGTTCCAACTTCCTTGAGCTTATCTTGCTCATCTCGTACTAATTAGGCATATTTTGGATTCATGTCGTAAGGACGTTGCATGATGGGTGGAGTACCTTCTGGAATAGGAATCATATGCGTCACGACCTCAGGACTCCCTTGATGTCGGTGTACTTACACCCAAACACGTATTTGAATTCCATGAGGAGGGCTACAAGTTTTGGGCATAAGTTGACAAAATGAAGACCCGTTTGGGGTCTTCTCCTTCTTCAGCCGAATCTATCTCCTTGACCTAGGCTGGACCATTGTAGCCTTCAGGTTACCCTTGCTCTCATTGAGACTTTTCATAAGCAATGTGGCATCCCTCCACTATATAGGATTTGAAGTAGGGAGGAACCTTGTGGAGGTCCTCCTGTGCTTCATCCTCTATAGCATGCTCCTTGAGCTTATCCTTTAATAGCCTAGTGTTCATGCCTTCTGGCCTCTTTGGCTATTACCTTACGGCTAACCTTGGATTTCTGTGAGGGTCCGAAGCTTTGGGATCCCTCTTGCTCTCACATCTCATCAGGCATTAATCCCTCAATACTGCCTACGGGGATAGTGATTCTGCCTAAATTGGAGAGAACTCTTGATGTGCCATGATCGCTTCGATGTGCTCCAACCATTGAGCATCTGATGCTATGAGGTACAGACCTAGTTCTTCTCCCCTGACGGATATCATATTGACTGACACGACCTCACATGATGATTTGCTTTCAGCTGGGAGGCGGTATGCTATCTATAATGATGGAAGATCTACAGTGGCTAGCAAATGCATCCAATTCTCGAAATCATCAAGTTCTAGTAGGGGTTCACACCAAACCACTGGGGCTTGTGCCTCTTGGTTTCCATGAGATACTTGTTGTATAGTATTAATAGATGTTGTTCTTTCAGTGGTAATGGACTGATCTACAAAGCGTCCACCACTGATTGGGTGGGACGTCCAGGTGGCCAAGTCTATCTTCATGGTCTCATCTCCTCTCCTCATATATATGGTGTTTGCAAATAGTCATGAACTAGTCCGAAGAGTCTCATGAGGATGACAAAATATGAAGAGGGGAGAGGAGAAGAGTGAAGATGAGGAGAGAGGGCACAGCTAGAGAGCACACCACAAATGACTAACTGTACACTAGATTTAGTTGAAAAAATAGAATATATACAAACCCTTTTAGGGTTAGGGTTAGGGGATCTAACCCTTTCCTTTATAGCACTCTATAAGGTTAGTGCTATGCACATATGATCACGTGATGGTGCTATGCACACATGATCACATGATGTTGAGCGTGAACTCTCAACACCTTCCCTCAAGATCAACATCATGAAGTAGGCCTTCCCTCAAGATGATGATTTTGGGGAATCGAAGAAGGACTGAGCATTACATTCCATCACACCCCTTTAATGAAAATGTCCTTCCTCTGCGTCAAACCAAGAGCTAGTCGGTGTTTCTCGAATAGCTCTTTACCGAGTGGTTTGGTAAAGATGTCTGCAACATTCTCTTTGCTATCACAATGCTGCAGTGTGATGTCACCAAGTAACACTCTTTCTCTGATGAAGTGCTCTCTGACATCAATGTGCTTTGTCCTAGAGTGATATACTGGATTTTTGGCCAATGCTTGAGCCGATTGATTATCACAGTATATTGTTGTTGGGTTTGACTCATCAAAGTAATCTGTTTCTGACAATAGTCTTCTAAGCCATATAGCCTCACATGCACCTGTAGTGAGTGCTCTATATTCTGCTTGAGTCGAAGACAAAGAAACAGTTGGCTATTTGTTTGACAACCATGATATAGCACCTTGACCAAGGAAAAATGCATATCCCTGTGTCGATCTCCTGGTCTCATGATCTCCGGCATAGTCACTGTCACAGTATCCATGCAACCGTGGATGACTTCCTCTCTATTCTATCCCAAACTGTCTTGTACCTCTAATGTATCTCAAGACTCTTTTGGCTACATTCCAGTGAGACTGTTTTGGATTTGCCATAAACTGTGCTAGTGAGCTTACTGCATAACAAATATCTGGCCGTGTGATTGTCAGATATATAAGAGATCCAATGAGCTGCCTGTAGTATCTGTCATTGACTATAGGCTTTTCTGAATCTTTAGTAAGTTTCAAACTCTGTTCCATGGGAGTGGCTGCAATCTTGCAATCTGCCATATGAAACTTCTTCAGGAGACTGTCAACATACTTGAGCTGACTCATAAATGTGCTATCTGAATCTCTCCAGAACTCAATTCCAAGACAATAGTGCATAAGTTCAAGATCTTTCATGTCGAACTCTGCAGATAAGTCTTGTTTTAATTTTTTGATGAAGCTATCCTTGCTTCTTGTCACAATCAGATCATCTACGTACAAGAGTGCAATAGTAATGTCTTCCCCTTGAACTTTGTAGTAGAGAGTATGATCTGCATTGGACTTCATGTATCCCAGATCAGCAAAATACTTGTCAATTCTGTTGTACCAACTTCTGGGTGCTTGCTTTAAGCTGTAGAGACTTTTCTTGAGATGGCAAACCTTGTTCTCCTTTCCTGGTTCAACATAACCTGCTGGTTGTTGCATGTAGACTTCCTCGTCTAGATAACCATTGAGAAATGCATTCTTGACATCGAGCTGATACACATTCCATTTGCTGAGTGTCGCTAGTGATATTAAGAACCGTATGGAATCCATCTTTGCTACTGGAGCATAAGTCTCATCATAGTCTTGACCATATTGTTGTGCAAATCCTTTTGCAACTAATCTGGCTTTGTATCTTTGAATACTGCCATCTGGTGGATTGTACTTCACTTTGTATACCCATTTGTTGGCTATGGCCTTCTTTCCTGGTGGAAGGTCGCATAATTCCCAAGTGTTATTTTTATACAAAGTAACCATTTCTTCATTCATAGTAGTTTGCCATTCTGGCTTATCTACTGTGTCTTCGAAGTACACTAGCTCTTCTGTAGCCATGATGGTAGTCATAAGAGCATAGTTGGTGGTTTCCACCTGAATTGCTTTGCCTTTCTGAGCATATGTCAATCTGGCTGGTGGTCTGCTTTCCCTAGTAGACCGTCTGAGCTGCTGTGGCTCTGCTTGGGGTGTTGTTGGCAATTCTTACTCTTCTTCATCAACCTGTTCTGTAGATGACTGTGAAGTCGATGCTTCTATCTCTTGTGTAGGTGAGGTTTTCCATTCTGATTCCTCATCAAAGATTACATCTCTGGAGATAATGACTTTGCGGTTGATGGGATCATACAATTTGTATGCTTTGCTTTCTTCACTGTAGCCAACCATGATGCATTTGCGTGACTTCGCATCCAATTTCCTACGATGATCATCATGTATGTGGGCATATGCTATGCAACCAAATATGCGAAGATGCCCAATGCATGGCTTGTGTCCAGTGAATGCTTCATAAGGAGTCATACCTTGTATCGGTTCGGTAGGAAGCCGATTAAGCAAGTAGTTAGATGTAGCTATTGCTTTTGCCCAATACTGATTCGGAAGATGCTTTTCACTAAGCATTGCTCTAGCACTATCTGCTAAAGTCGCATTCTTCCTTTCAGCTCTTGCATTCTACTGAGGAGTATCTGCACATGTGAACTGTCTTCGAATGCCGTGATTTTTGCAAAAGTTCATGAATGCTGAAGACATGTATTCACCTCCTCTGTCTGATCTCATGACCTTGATCTTTCTGCCTGTCTGGTTTTCTACCATGGCTTTGAATTCTTGAAATCTAGAAAACACTTCAAATTTCTCTTTCAGAAAGTAGACCCAACAATATCAACTGTAGTCGTCGATGAAGGTCAAGTAATAAAGTGAACCATTGATGCTGCGGGTCTGGGCATAGCCCCATACATCTATATAAATCAAATCAATAATACCTCGTGCACGAGAGGTACTTCTGACAAAGTTGGTTCGCTTTTGTTTGCCGAAGCAGCATGCTTCACAATCTTTTCCAAGAAACTGTAGCTTCGGAATCCCAATTGCCATATTCTGATTCCTAAGATCTAACAAGTACTTGAAGTTGACATGACCATATCTCTTGTGCCATTTTGCAGAGTGGCATCTGTTGCATTTGAGCTGACATGGCATGCTTATCTGGTACTGTAGCTAGCATCCTGTATAAGCGTCCTTCCTTGACACCTTTTGCTACTAGCTGACCTCTTTTGGATTTGTCTCTGATAGTGCATTCATCACCATCAAAGATGACTTTGTAGTTATGTTCCGTCATTTGACCTACTGACAAAAGGTTCTTGCTGAGCTTCGGAACATAGAGCACATCTTTGACTAATCCTTTTGTACCAGTGAAATTGTTCATAGGGATAATACCTATCCCTTGAACTGGATTCGGTGTATTGTCTACTATGTAGATGACATTCTTTTGTCCTTCTAATGGCTTCATTTTTGTGAACCATTCTTGATGATTTGTCATATGAGATGATGCACCGCTATCGATGTACCAAGGATCCTATTCCACTTGGTCGACTTGATAGCTGTAATCCTCTTTAGGACTGAAATCAGTGTCTAGGTGCATTGTATCAGTCTGATGCAATTCCTCGCTTGCAAGAAACATATTTCCATGTTCATTTGCAAAATGACTGTGACTAGAATGTCCACCATGATGATTTCCTCTTCCCCAGGAATTCCCTCGATTACTGGATTGATCGCCTCCGTCGTATTGCTTCTTGTAGCAATCTCTTTCATAGTGTCCAAACTTGTGACAGTAGTTGCACTGAATGTTTGACACATTGGTGGATGCATTCCCTCGTCCTTGAAATCTTCCTCGGTTGGAATGATTTCCTCTTTGCTGATTCTGATGTTGCTGAGGATGATGCTGATGCTGATGCTGATTTTGACTTTGATTTTGTTGATGATGACCACTTTTCTGATATGATCTACCTTTGTTTCTACCTTTGCCTCTGCGTCTGTCTGAAGTTGTGAATGCCTGATCATTAGAATGACCTTTACGTGCTTGAATGGCCTGAGTCCTGAGTTCTTCACCAAGTAGAACTAACTGAAGTTCTTCCAGTGTTGGAATTTGCTGTTGGATGGCAATACTCTGGACTAGATTCTCATATCCTTCTCCTAGTCCATTCAGGATTACTTGAACCATTTCTACGGGATTCATAGTCTCTCCTACTGCTACAAGTTGATTGTTGTAGTCTTTGATGCAGAGTACATAAGCATGACCGGTTTCACTGCTATTGCGGAAACTCTGGTTGATCTGGTTTCTCAAGGTGAGAATCCTGGATGTGTTCTTGGACTCGTAGAGAGCTGCGAACATATCCCATGCTTCTTTTGATGTCTTGATTGTGTTGAGCTATCCTAGCATGACATCTTGCACATTCTGCTTGATCAGGTGATAGGCATACTTGTCTTTCTTATCCCATTCTGGGCAATGGCAAGATCTGCTACTGGTGCGAAAACTGTTTGTATAGATGTAGATCCCGATGTAGATCCCGTTGCTGGTGCTGTGACAACAGATGGAGTAGAGCTACTGGTGGCTAGATCGGCCAATGGTCTAGGTATAGATCCATCGACAAACTCCCATTTGTCGTGAAGCACAAGAATGGTCTCCATTCAGTATTTCCATGTACCGTAATCTGAGTTGTCTAACTTAGCAGATGCCTCCAGATTGAGGTTGCTAGTCGACATGGTGCAAACAATGTACTCAAAAAGTGTCCTGAAAAACTCTGTATGAATCAACTGCAAATACACTGAAGATGCCAAGTGAATACTCTATACTGTCGGTGAATATAGAACTACAGTATATAAAATCTGATCTGTGTTACAAGGCTTGTGGCAATGATGCCGGGAATAGCCAAGAGGCTTTACAAGGCTAGAAAAATGATGTGCACGATGCCTTGAGATAGTCGAATAGGCTTTACAATGGTGGCATGTGAGTGAAATCAAATGCTATCTAACCACTGAATCAATCTGCAATGCCTCTGAACTTTGAAGTCTGCTCACTGAACTGATGAACGTAAGGTTTTAGGTAATGTAATGATGTGAAATCGGATGTGAACGTATGGACTGACTCCGAGTAGGTGCTAGTCGGGAATTTTGGGCATGGCTTAAATTGGCAACTTGGGGAAATTCAAAGCGTCCCCTCTATGGCGATCTAGTCTACTCTGATCTAGATCTAAACCAACCGTCAATCGATGAAAGAGCAGCAAATAATTCCTTTTCTTTTGTTCTTTTTAAGTGCTGGGTCAGATGCATCGATGTAGAGCCAAATGTGCATGAAGGAAGTGGTTTTGTCGGCGAGGCTCAAATGTGAGTGTAACTTGCACTGAAATGTGTGCATGATGTGACAAGCACGTAGAGCACGAAAAAACGAGCGACTTTCCTTTTTGAAGCGCCCTCAAATTCTTCCTGGATCAAGAGATATGACTTGATCTAGGTGGAGGGGCAAAAGGATTGCAAATGTGCTCAATGATGATGTGTCACTGTGTGTCACATGCAGTGATGATGTGGCATTGTGCTTAGCAAGAGGTGTGCCAGTGAAGCTCTGTGCTGAGGTGGCAGGAGTGTGCACATGCACTGTGTGCACAGTGTGCCTGGCAAGGGACTGTGCCTGCAAGGGTCAGTGCTGACTGGACAGCTGAGGTGGCACTACTGATGTGGCACTACTGAGGTGGCACTATTGATGTGGCAGAGGTGACATGGTAGTGATGATGTGTCTGTGCTGATGTGGCTGATGATGTGGCACAAGTGGCGTGGCTGATGATGCGTCACTGATGACATGGCAAGTGATGTGGTTGATGATGTGTCACTAATGACGTGGTAGGTGATGTGGCTGATGACGTGTCACTGATGATGTGGTAGGTGATGTGGCTGATGATGTGTCACTAATGAGGTGGTAGGTGATGTGGTTGATGATGTGTCATTGATGATGTGGCAAGTGACGTGGCAGGATGATGTGGTAGGATGATGTGGCCTGCTTACGTGGCACTGATGACATGGTAGATAGGATTGCCACGTGGCAAATTTTGAGACGCTTATCTACCACATGGTAGATAAGATGACGTGGCGAACGGGCCACGTGTCACTTTTTGGGAAGCCGGAATCTACCAAGATTCGGACAGAATCTTCTAGATTCCATTGTCTTCTCCGTCGATGGAGCTTTGGAGTCGCACGCTATGGAGAGCTTCAAGGAGCACAGTACGCTCAATCCGAGGCAAAAGAATGCGTTGGCGAGGCAGCTGAATACAAGGAGGTGAGGCTTAGAGATCTTAGAGCCGCCGCCGTTGCTGTTCTATGAGTTGAGAGCTTAGAAGAGTGAGAGGCCGTTCGAGCTTCGCCAGCCTCTCCGCCCCAAGCACAAGACAACCTACATCGACTACCTGGTCAAGTTCCGATGGATCCTGGTCATCTTCGTCATCCTCCCCATCTCCTTCACCTTCGACGTTATGACCATTTGAAGGCTTTAGATGGGCTGGCGGCTGGTCTCTACACAGTCGGAGCAACGTTGGTTGCGAGGAGGAGGCAGCCGTCTGCTACTTGCTAGACTGAGATCGCGGGGCTGTGCGCTGCTCTTGTTGGAGAGGCTAAGGCTTCGTTGTTTTGGCTTTTCAGGCTCATGCGCTACTGTTGGTTGAGCATTGGAGCCCTGTTTGCTCATGTGCAGGACGATGAAGGGAGTTGGAGCCGAGAGCAGTTGGTTGGAGGTCACCCGTAGGTAGAGCCGGTGTTTACACAGTCGTTGACTCACCTTTTTCTGTTGTCTTCGAAAGCTTGTATGCGTTGGAGAGGAAGTTGCAGTCGTTTGCTGCTATCTCTGCTAGAAGCCACTCTCTTAGTTGATGCTTGTAGGAACTTGCAATCTTTCTTAGTCGTCGTTGAAGTAGAAAAGGCTTTCTTTGTCTAGAGTAGCCCGTATTGCAGGGAAGCAAAGCTCTCGCTCACAAGGTGAAGAACAATGAAACCTTTGGAATGCTTCAAAAAACTCAGTGTTCACTAAACTCTCACTTTCATTCTCAATGGAAATCTCTCAAGGAATTCAAGAATCTCCCTCTCTCAATCAATAAAGATCAAATGAAGGAAATCTCAAGTGAATTGGATGGAAATCTCTCATGAAATCTCTCTCTCCATAGACGGAAATTCTTCTCAATGAGAAGGAAATTTCTCTCTTTCAATGAACGGAAATCCTTCACTCAAAGGAAGTGAACGGAATGAAAGACTACCTCTCAATCTCTCAATCTCACACTCTCAAGGATCGCAATGTCTCAGCAGAAGACAAGGGAGCTCTGATACCATGACAAAATATGAAGAGGGGAGAGGAGAAGAGTGGAGATGAGGAGAGAGGGCACAGCTAGAGAGCACACCACAAATGACTAACTGTACACTAGATTTAGTTGAAAAAATAGAATATATACAAACCCTTTTAGGGTTAGGGTTAGGCGATCTAACCCTTTCCTTTATAGCACTCTATAAGGTTAGTGCTATGCACATATGATCACGTGATGGTGCTATGCACACATGATCACATGATGTTGAGTGTGAACTCTCAACAGAGGACACCCTAAGATCATGTCATAAGATCCTTTTTGGAAATCGATGAGCATTAACAAATGTTGAAATGATAAACAAAATGTGGTAACCCGTATGTGTCCTTAAGGATACCGATGGGCTTGGAGGTGTTTCCATCTGCTAGCAAGCTTCATGACTAGGTCAGAAGCTTCATACGCAGGTTTTCCCCATTCTTCCCAGCATTTCTTGGTGATAACACTCACGTCGACCCCTCCATCTCAAATAGATACAACTTGGCTTCCATGGTAGGCAATGGGAATTAGGACATTAGTATCGTCACTCTCATATTAGTTGCCTAGTTTACTTACTAGCACTTTGGGAAGATTTTCCCCTATTATGGTCGAAACAAGGCTAGGGGCTATGGAATGTCGTCTCTCAGAAAAACACAATTTCACATGAAAAAATTCACTAACTGGTTTTTGACCCTTTTCTACTCTCTTTTTCGCTTTGTTTTAGATTGTGATTTGTTGGTAGAGGGATGGGGTAACACTAATCTAGGCATTCATTTGAAAAAAAACTAAAAACAAGAAAATTTTGATATGGTTTTTGATTTTTTAAAGAAAATGCAGAACTGAAATGACAACTTTTTCTCCTACTTCCTTCTCTACCTCCTCCTCTACTTTTCTCCTACCCTTGTCTCAGCCTCCCGGCCTTGGCAACACCCTTTCCCTTTCCAAACAAGACTAAAAAATCACCTAAAACACCTCAAACACACCTTTCCATGACCATTTCGCACACACTTCTCCAAAACTAGCTCCTTGCAAAGCTATGCAATGGGTAATACGATGGAAAACAAGTAAAAGACAAAGAAAATGCAAAACTGAAATGACAACTTTTTCTCCTACTTCCTTCTCTACCTCCTCCTCTACTTTTCTCCTACCCTTCTCTCAGCCTCCCGGCCTTGGCAACACCCTTTCCCTTGCCAAACAAGACTAAAAAATCACCTAAAACACCTCAAACACACCTTTCCATGACCATTTCGCACACACTTCTCCAAAACTAGCTCCTTTCAAAGCTAGGCAATGGGTAATACGATGGAAAACAAGTAAAAGACAAAGAAAAATTCAGCTGTCCCTAGCAACGGTGCCAAATATGTTAATGAAATATCCACCAACCTCAACATGTCATGGGGATGTTATATATGCCGTCGAGGTGCTCAACCTCACAACACCTTCTTCTTTCACCTTGGTTGTCATGGCCGAGACCAACAGATTCTTGCTCCAAGTTGCTCCACAAGAAGGGGGAAAGGGATGGGAAGGAAGAGAACGTAGTGTGAGTGTGGTGAAGGGGGAATGGTGAACGTAGGCATAGCAACAACAAGAAGGCAATGAACACAAACACAACAACCTTTCACAATGTAGACAAAGTGGAGGGAAAGAGTGAGCTTGTATTCCTTGCAATAGATAATGAATACCAAAGTCAAAAGACTTGGCTTTTATACATGACCGTTTTAGGGTTTAGGTCCAACCCTAATTCCTCTACTAGACCTAAATATCTCTAGTTGGGTCCATATGACTCCAAATTGAGATATGATTGTGGCGACCCTTTCCTAGTAGCTTTGGGAACAACTTTACAAGGCTATATACTTTTCCTACCCTTTCAATCAAATGAATTCCGCTATTTACAAAAGAATCACTCTACTCGGTGGTGTAGGTTAAAAATGTATGTAGACTATGGGGCAATGCTTTAGCACCATGTGCCTTTTGTTTATTCTGCTATTGGAATCAGACCCTCAGCATCGTTTTTTCTTTTCATTTGAAAGCTTACAAATATCATCCAGAAGACTAGCTTATGAAGTAGAGCTCTCCTGCTTGTTTATGGGCAAAGTGTGGCGCTTTTGCGCACTTGAGCAGCCCATTCTCTTCAACCAGCAAGAAGGCGGGATATTGTATTGTGGATGGCGGCTTGTGTTCTCAAAAAGGCCACAACAAACCACCAAAAAATCTACTCAAACAAATCGATGACGATCTACTAAGAAAGCAATGGGCTGCGTGGAGAATCTATTAGTAGAAACGGACAGCAACATGGGAATGTTTTGTGCGTGATGCACTCCATCCTTCACATTTTTTTAACGGCACTCTTTAGTTTTTTTCTATGTATTTCCATATAGAAACCTTATGTGGCTAAGGCTTGTAAAATGCATTAGAAATTTGATAGGTGGTGCCCCTTGAGAAGTACAGTTTGCATGTGAACAACAATGCCAAGTCAGCAAAAGGTTGACATGTTAATAACTTTTGATATACTAAGAATTTGTTGTCACTTCAGAAAGCAATAGTGTTCAATTTTGTGAGCTCTACACATTGTAAATGAGACAGACACTACTGAGTAGTACTTGGCAAGACCCGTCATGGAGCATACTAAAGTAACCATGGTAAAGTTTAATGGGAATGGATTTTATATGTGGCAGATGAAGACCGTGTAGACACTAATGATAAAGCCTAGATTATGGGCATTAATTGAGCCAAGTGAGGATAATGAGGGCACACCAAGCACATAAAATAATCATAGAGCATTGTGCATCATAGCACAAGGCCTGGGTGATGAATTGATCCATCATATTGTGGGAATTGAAGATGCAAAATTGGCATGGGGCCAGCTAAACAATGTATTTTCCAATGAAACAAAAAGCTCAAAGATACACTTGTTGATGCAATTCTACCGATTTGATAAAAACAAAGGTGACATAATGGTGGCACACATCAACAAGTTCAAAGCACTAAAGCAACAATTGGCTGGATTGAAGAAGCAAATTGGAGAAGATGAAGCTGCAGCTATACTTCTAAATAGTTTGGATAAAGCACCCTATGACAATCTTTTATCAACCCTGAAAAATGTGGAGAAAAGTCTACCTGAAATTGAGTCAACTCTACTTGAGCATGAGGTAAAGGTAAAAGAGAAAAATCAAACTATTCCCACTAAAGCACGAGATTAAACATTTTATGTCAAAGAAAATCCAAGTGCATCATCAAAATTACCAAGATGCTATCACTATGGAAAACTTGGTCACACTAAAAAAGAATGTCACAACAAGCACCTACCAAAAATGGAATGTACATTTTGTGGCAAAATCGGTCATAAAGAGGAGAGTTGTTTTCACAAGAAGAAAGAAGTCAACTACATCAAATCCAAAGAAGAAGAACAAATGAAGGATGGCTTTTCTAAAAGCCAATGTATGTTTCACTCCTCTCTTTTTATAAAAAGTGTTGTAATCCACCCTCTGAGGCTAGATGATGAACTCAAGGTGAATAGCCAAAGAAGTTGTAGTTCAAAATTGCCTGAACAAAAGGGGAAGAGAGGAAGAGTGAATGTGATGCACTGAAGAAAGAAAATTTGTAAGCTCATCTTGTGATAGCCATGTTGGCACCAAGTGCCAAAGAGCACAAGAATGATAGAAGGGAAGAGTAGAGTGGTTTGGAGAAGGCAAAATATGATTGGTGGTGTTGGATTGCATCAATGAGATGCTGACATGTGGACCTTGGAGACGAGGATGGTTCGTATACTTGGCCTACATGAAGGCACTTGGAAGAGATATCTTGGTTTTTCTGGTAGATTCCTTTGCCATGTTGATAGTGTATGAGCCTCCATAGTCTTGTTATCCTTCTCAATTATTCTCCCTCATACGTACATGCTTCCTATAGGTCCACTTCCTCTAGAGGAGGTTGAGGGAACAAAGTTCTTAGGAATGATGTTGATGCTGCACAAGCAACTGATGAGGAGGAGAGGGGGGAAGCAACTGATGAGGAGGAGAGGAGGGAAGCAACAGACTCTCTCTAGTATTCCCATCCAAGTGTGCTATTACCCAAGCTTCATCCTTGTTTGAAAGAAACCGTCTAGCTTTTGTGCCTCCCATGGACACTTTTGCAAGCCTACTATTGTTTTTTCATAATTTTTTCTCATCTTCCTTCAATTTCACATGGCCCTCATGGAAACCCATCATTGAAAGAAATCATTTAACTTGTTGAATACATGTCTTAGCGCTAGATTGTGGCTCCGTGCTCCATACATAGCCAATTCTCAGGTTTAGTATCTTTTCTAGTTGTTAGCCCCTATTTTGGAGTGCAATGCCGTGTTTCTATGGAGCAGCTGGGATCTTCTCTGATAGCCAAGTTTTTCTTTGTACTTACCATCTTTAGCTTCCTCTAGAAGCTGTTTTGTATTATCTTTTTAAGAATAAATATAAGTTTCCTTTTTTGGGGGGCTGAGGGATGGAATAAGATGGATATTCTCTGATAACCAAGTTTTTCTTTGTACTTACCATCCTTTGCTGCCGCTAGAAGCTGTTTTGTATGGTGTTTTTAAGCATTAATAGAAGTTTACTTTTTCAAGGGAAGGGGGGGGAGGGGGAGTGATACCATCTCTATAATCTTCACACTTAGAGAATTTTCATAAGTAGAGATGTAATCTTTGCTAAAAATAACTTAAATTTATCCCATGATTGAGTATGAAAATTAGCTTTCTATAGCTTTACAAGTAGGGTTCAAACGCTTGCTCCCATTGCATTTTGATAGCAAACTATATGGGCTACATTGATAGCCAGCAAATGGCAGTTTATATCAAGAAAAAACTCAACAATTATAGTCTACATAGCAAACTTTTGTTGATTTAGAACAATGACATGAAGAACACATAACACATAAGGATGTGGAGGAACTTGTCAGAGAAGAGAGACATGCCACACAAGAAACTAGACTAATCCCTAGGTGGTTAAAATAGACTTTATAATGCATCAAGCTAGTGGCCCCTCTTCCTTGTAGGACATGGAATGATTTAAGAAGTTTTGAAGGAGCTCTATAATGCTGACATAACTTGGTTGAGTACACTTGAAGAGAGTGAGTGCTAGATGAATTGGATTCAATCCATAAGAACAACACATGGGATCTATTGGAGTTGCCCATAGGCTAAAAGGCTATTGGACCAAGGTTGACTTACAAGGTGAAGAATCAATATTGATAGCTATAAGGCAAGATTAATTGCCAAAAGCCATTCTTAGTAGAAGGGAAATGAAACATTTGCCCCCAATTCCAAGATGACCACTGTCAAGTGCATTGTTTCCTTGGTTGCTCCATTATGGCTAGAAAGTACACTAATTGGACATAAAATTAGCTCTTTCAAATGGGGAGCTATAAAAGGAAGTCTATGTAAGTCAAGCATTGGCTATGTGATGCTTGGACAAGAAGGTGAATTGTGTGAACATCAATGAGAACAAACTCTTGCAATTCAAGAATGATTTGCTGCTCACAAGCATCAATGAGTACATACTTTTACAATTCAAGAATGATATTGTAGCCTTATTTCAAATGTCATATTTGAGATTGTTGCATTATTACATGGGAATTCAATTTATGTAGTCAAAAGAGGGCCTAGTCATGAAACAGTGCAAGTGTATTCACTGTGAAGAGAGTGGGAGAGAAGGAAGCAGTCTCACTTGCAGCTTTCTCACATACACAATGGGGGAATATACACAAAGGTGGAGGCTGAAAATAGTTTTCCTCTTCTTAGTTGTGAAAGCCAAAATAACTCTAAGTACAAAAGAATAGGTAAACCCTATATGTGGGTCTCAAACCAAACTCAGCTAACTAAGGTGGCATACTAACTGACCCACTGACTAGAGTACATAAAGACAGCTGTCATCCAGCTATTATTCATGGGCGGTGTACCAACTGCATCTGCAGCTAACAAGTCGGTGACATAAATGCACAACAGTCACCCTGGCATACCATGAGTGGAGCTCGATATCTCAACACTCCCCCTCGAGCTCAATCCCAATTCCTGCACAACAAGCAGGTCTCTAAACTTGCGTAGCTTCTCTACACCCAATGCCTTCATGAATATGTCAGCTACCTGATGCTCTATGTTGACATAAACTAAATCAATAAAACCTACTAGAACCTTCTCCCACACATAGTGATAATGCATCTCAATGTGCTTTGTTCTAGCATGATAGACTGGGTTATTTGCCAAGTGTATACTGCTCATGTTGTCACAATAAATGACAACTGGCCCATCTGTAGACTGATGCATATCATAAAGTAGCTTATGCAACCAAGCTACCTCACATGCAACCATTGTTGCACCCCTGTACTCAGTCTCTGTGCACGACAAGGCAACTGTAGGTTGTTTCTTGTTGCTCCAAGTGACTGCAACACTCCCAAAAGAGAACATCTATCCACTTGTAGATCGTCTATCAAAAATACTACTAGCCCAATCAGCATCAGTGTATCCATGCAACTGTATGTGAACCCCAGTCTCATAAAATAGTCCATACTGCAATGTAGACTTCACATACCTCAGTATGCGTCTAGCCACATCCAAATACGGTTTCCTTGGAGCATGCATAAACTGACTTACCAACCCAATAGCATAGCTCAAATCTGTCCTGGTAATAGTCATATAAATCAAACTTCCTACTATGCGTCTGTACATAGTAGGGTCTTCCAGAAGCTCACCTTCATCTGCGCTCAACTTCACATTCTGCTCCAAAGGAATTGAAATAGGCTTACAGCCTATCATCCCATATTTGGATAGCATGTCCAATCCATACTGCCTCTACAAGAGCCATATCCCACTTGTGGATCTAATCACCTCAATGCCCAAGAAGTAATGCAGCTCTCCCAAATCCTTCATCTCAAACTTCTGCTTCAATAGCATTTTCACATGAAGGATATCTTCATCACTATCACCTGTGATGATCAAATCATCAACATAAATGGCAAGCAGCATAATACCTCTCTCTGTTTTTCTCACATAAAGTGAGAAATCTGCCTTAGAAATCTGAAAACCAATAGTGACAAGATATTATCCTATCTTGTCAGACCATGCTCTGGGTGCTTGCTTCAAGCCATACAAGGCTTTCTTCAACCTACAAACAAACTCAGGATGAACAGCATGAACATAACCTGGTGGCTTCTCCATATAGACCTCTTCTTGCAAATCACCATGCAAGAAAGCATTCTTTACATCCATCTGATGTAAATACCATCCATTTGATGTAGCCAAAGCAATGACTACTCTTACGGTTTCCATCCTTGCAACCGGACTGAATGTTTCTTCATAATCAATGCCATATGTTTGTGCATACCCCTTGACAACAAATCATGCATTGTATCTATTCACAGAACCATCTACATTGTGCTTCACCTTATAAACCCACTTGCAACCAATTGCATTCTTGTCTTTAGGCAAAGGCACCAATTCCCATGTAGCATTTGCTTCCAAGGTATCCATTTCTTCATCCATGGCTTTCTCCCATTTTTCTTTTCCCATGTCTTGCTCAAAAGAAGTGGGCTTTGACCATATAGGCATAGTGAATGGCTGTAAATCCATCATATTTTAGCCTATCCACATGATACCTAGCTTTGGTAGACCAACACAAAATAGGCTCACTACCAGGTGCTCTCAAAACATCCCTTGTCTTCCTTACTCCAGGTGTAACAACAGAAGGAATACCCAGCTCATCATCAAGGCTCTGTTTTGAGCCACTGGATTCACCATCCACATAAGAGTGACCTACATTCACATCAACCATGGGCTGATCTACTTTCTCTTTTCCTTGTCGTCATAATTGCATACCACTATCTGCATTGCTTTGAGGAGATCCTCCTGATCTCAATCTGCATGTCCATGGCGAAGTATGTGAACCACTACTAGAGGACACTACAGGTCCACTAATATTTTGTGATTGCTACTGTAAATTATGTGCAGCATTACCATTTTTTTTGTGCATCTACATCATCAATCACATTTACTGGTTTATACCAGCTACTCATCTCATCAAAAACAACATCTCTACTCACTGTAAACTTACGAGTAGAAGGGTTATAGCATCTATACCCTTTCTGCTGCAGAGAATAACTAATAAAGATGCACTTGTCAGCTTTTGGATCCAACTTGGATCTCAACTCATCTGGCAGATGAACATAGGCAATGCAAGCAAAAACTTTCAAATGAGAAATATCTAGTTTCCTACCAGTATACCTCTCCTCTGGCCTCATGCCATGTGTTGTTGCAGTGGGAGTCCTGTTCATTATGTAGATAGCTGTAGCAACTGCTTCAGCCCAATAATAATCTAGCAGGTGTTTTTTGTTGAGCATGGCATGAGATACCTCTCCAATATGCCTATTTTTCCTTTCTGCTAGTCCATTTTGATGTGGGGTATGACTGCATGAATATTGTTGCTTTATGCCATGCTCCTGCAAGAAACTTGCAAACTCATTTGAGAGGTACTCTTCCCCTCCATCTGACCTTAGGCATTTTATTTGCAGGCCTGTTTCTTTTTCAACCATAGCTTTAAAAGGTTTGAAATGCCCAAACACTTCACTTTTCTTTTTCATAAAATACACCCAAACTTTTTTGCTGTAGTCATCAATAAAAGTGAGAAAATAATGACAGCCTCCAATAGTGCAGCTTTAGTAGTCCACACATCAGAGTGGATTAATTCCAATGGCCTCTTACTCTCTTGAACATGTCTAGGAAATGGTTTCCTTGCCTATTTTCCAAATTGACAGGCTTCACATACCTTATGCATTTCTGCAACCTTGAACTTAGGCAATCCTGCAACAATATTTTGGGCCTGCATTAATTTAAGTCATTGTACATTAACATGACCAATGCGTTTATGCCAGATATCAATATCTGCAACTACACCGGTCCCATGTGCAAACATTGCTGCACTCAATTCAGGCATGTCCACATCCAACGTAAACATCTTGCCCTTCTTCTTTCCTTTTGCTATCAAGCGACCTTTATTTCTCATATCCTCAACAAAGCATCCATGAGGATTAAATCTGACCTGCAAGTTCTGCTCAACCATTTGACCAACAGAAACTAGGTTCTTGGTGATATTTGGGACATGAAATACATCAGATAGGTATTTCTTTTTTCCATCCTACATAGACAAAGGAATTTTACCAATCTGCACAATAGGATGTGCAGTATCATCACCAGTCTCCACAAATCCTGGTCTTTCCATTTTCCTTGCATCCTGCATCCATTCTACATGACCTGTCATGTGGTTTGATGCACCTGAGTCAACATACCACACATCATTGCTTTCTTCTGCACTTGTCACAAAATTGGTCATGTGCTGCACCATAAACAGATGCTCATTTCCGTCATCACCCTGTCTACTAGAGGATGCATAATTGCCTTGCTGTAATTTTTCAGTCATGATGTCATTCTGCTTTTTATAGCAGTCTTTAACCATACGACCCATTTTACCACAGTAGTAGCATTCAACATTGTTGTTTGCATTTTGGCCTCTCTGCCATCCACCATGACCTCTTTGGCTCCCCCTGCCTCTAAAGTTACCACGTCCTCCTCCATAGGACTGGTTTTCTTGAATTTGCTTCATATTCTGATTTCTGCCATGGCCTTTAAATCAGCCTACTCTACCTCTACCACTACCTCTTCTAGCATTTGAGTAGAAGACAACTTCTTTTGAAGTTCCTCCTAAAGAAGATGCACCACCATTTCTCTGCTCTTCAGAAATTAGAAGAGCAATCAACTCGTCAAAATCAACAAAATTCTCACGGATGGCAATGGATGTCCGGAATTGTGCATAATCCTTTCCTAGACCATTCAAGGTCAAAGAAACTAAATCATCATCTTCCAGTGGTGACCCAATAGAAGCAAGTGCATCTGCAATCTTCTTCACCTTCATGTGGTGGTCATTGATGCTCATATTTTCTCTCTGCACATTATGCAACCCCTGCTTGAGTTGCATTTTCCTGGCTTGCGTATTTGTGCTATACATTTTTGTCAAAGTATCCCATGCCTCCTTCGGCGTGCTTGCATCCTGAATATGCACAATCATAGAATCTGAAATACTTATAGACAGCCAGTACATAACTTTTATGGCTCTCTCATGCTAGCCTTTAAATGCCTACAACTCCTATTGATTGGGAACATTAGGAATAACTGGTTCTTGTTCAGCTCCAGTAACGAACTCCCAATAGCCTTTTCCCTTAAGGAAATTCGTCATTCTAAACTTCCATGCTTGGAAGTTGTTCTTGTCAAGCTTTTCAGTGACAATCTGTGAAAGAGCATCAGATGCCATTACAGAACACTACAAAATATTATGTCACTGCAAAAAAACACTTCTTCTGCCTCACAAAGGCAAATCTGCAAAACTAACGAGAGTGGTATTTGACCACACAGTCACTTCCTAGTGACGATTATGCATCAACAGGCAATAAGAATGATTCTGTCACTCCTAATATCTTTGAGCACAGGCATACAATGTAATTTCTACGATAAATTTTCACCAACGTGCAGAGCAGTGGTCGCACAGCAAAAACAGCAAAAACAGGGCACTTTCTTGAGTGCCTGCGGAAAAATTTTGCCACCAAAATGAGCCCCGAAATGCCCCCGAAATAAATGACCGTAGCATATACTGCCCTCTCACCACACCGCGAAGGGCGTCCCATTCTGAGACAGTGCACTCTTGCACTTTCCGGCTGTGCTACCTGCAGAGATTTGCTCCCAAACTCAAAAAAAAAGGAAAGCAACACTGATCCTCTTACTAGGACACCACGAACTTGGTTTGCTTTCTTGAGCTCCTTACCATGAACCGAGCTTTGATACCATGTGAAGCGAGTGGGAGAGAAGGAAGGAGTCTCACTTGCAACTTTCTCACATACACAATGGGGGAATATACACAAAGGTGGAGGCTGAAAATAGTTTTCCTCTTCTTAGTTGAGAAAGCCAAAAGAACTCTAAGTATAAAAGAATAGGTGAACCCTATATGTGGGCCTCAAACCAAACTCAACTAACTAAGGTGGCATGCTAACTGAGCCACTAACTAGAGTACATAAAGATAGCTATCATCCAGCTATTATTCATGGGCGGTGTAACAACCGCATCTACAGCTAACAAGTCAGTGACATATATGCACAACGGTCACCCTGGCATATCACGAGTGGAGCTCGATATCTCAACATTCATAGCTTGTTACATGGGTTCAAAATGCAAAATTATAAGCCAACTTTAGCTCTGATTGAACTTGGGCCTAAGCTATCCATGTATGATAGTAGCGAACCTTTTAATGCCACTCTATAGAGCCAATATGTCAGCTACATGATTTAACTATGCAACACATATCTTGATGTATGAGGTGGCACAAGTGAGGAGACATATTTATATTCTAAAGATCATTCACTCGAAAGCAATAAGGCTCCTAGTATTCATCAACCTGATGGATTTCTAACCTGGCAATATGCTGGCCTAGCATCCACAAGTGCTACCAGCCCCTTTGGGCCCCTACTCCTCTTACTATTGGCTAACCTATATGGATAACTAATCTAGTCCTTTGTGTTTATATAATTCCTCTTACATTTCCTTTTGTGTGGCTAGCCTATGAAAAGCCAAATGCCATAGAAATGGGCAATAAGCCTCCTAGTATTCATCAACTTGATGGACTTTTAACCTGGCAATATGCTGGCCAAGCATCCATAAGTGCTACCAGCCCCTTTGGGCCCCTTCTCCTCTTACTATTGGCTAACCTATATGGCTAACTAATCTAGTCCTTTGTGTCTATGAAATGCCTCTTACATTTCCTTTTGTGTGGCTAGCCTATGAAAAGCCAAGTGCCATAGAAATGGGCCCATTTCTAGGGCACTTGGCTAGACTATTTGTAGCCTTGCATCTAGCCATAGTTGAGGGCATCATGTTCGCCCTCTAGCTATACCTTTTTCCTCTTTCATTAGTCTTTCTCCCATCCCTTGTTGCATGTCAACTTGGGAGCAAACCTGTGCAGCAGTCATCATCCACAAGTCTTCCTCGTCTTCTTCCTCGACTACTTCATCATCTTTTCTTGTCTCTCCTATAGATATTAAAGGAGTTTCTAAAAAATGGCAATGCCTTCTGTCAAGGAAAACCAAGTGCATCCATAAGACCTAATGCTAGACTCATACATTCATAGGATCTAGTGCTTGACTCAAATGTATGCCTTAATACGATTGAAAAGCAGCTTTGACTTTTGCAATCTTTTCAATCCATTGCTCTAGATTTTCCAATCTATCATGCTTGTGTAGCTCTACATCTATTGCAATAGTAGATGTTCATTATCACCTTTTACAAGTCCTAAAAGGGCATGATACATACATATACATAGATTAATTTACAAAATAATTGACACATAAGACATATATGCATATATCCATATATATTATATATATACCTCAACAAGGGTGTGGCAGTAGATAGTGCATGCACATGTAGCATGTTCAATATGAGTTCAATATACTTGCATTATTCTACACCCTTAGATGTCTCACAATAAAAAATTACCATAGTTTTGCAATGCCACAAACTCCAATGAGTTCAGATTAAACTAGAAGTTGCCACTATGAGATGAATAATGTGACTTGAGAACATGACCCATGTACGTGAATGATAGGGACTTGTTTCTTAGCCAAGCGTTGACCACAATGGAATATTATAACTTCCACAGAGATCACAAAAAGCTTAGCCACTATGTGCATGCAAATCATGATAAACCATGCACAAATCCAAAATGAGAGCGAAGCACATAGAGAAAACATATGAATAAGCAATTCCAAAACAGAACAAAACTGATTACAAAGAAAGGACCTCAAGTCCACTACATGGACAGTGGGATGTTGCTCCATTGGTGTTAAGATAGGAGCCTGAGAATTTGCTACATTACTACTTCTTAAGATGGAAGTTTGAGAACTTGCTACATTGCTACTCCGTCACTCCTCTCATGCATGCCTTTGATATTTTGTGAGTTCCATGAGTTTTTTAATAAAACTCGATCGCAAAGAGCATAGCTAATGGCTAGCTATGTTTGACATGCAATCTCAAAACAAATATGTACTTTCAATGCTATAGCATGCCAAAATTCAAAAAAGGAAATTTCAAATGAACAACTATGAGCATAATGTTTCTCACAAGCAAGCCAATTATTGCCATCCCGACAACCATGACATTACATTATATCTTGAAATACAAAGCCATAAGATCACCTAAAATTGATGCATGAGAAAAAAAAGCCCAAAAGTAGGCACCGTAAACCATATATGCACTAACTTGCTAGTAAACTTTTGAATAATTCTCTACATCAATGAGTGCAATGAACTCCAAAATATGATTCAAAAATAACATGTCTCTATAACAAAGACATAAAATGAAAGGAAACATAGATATGGCTACTCATTTAAAGCAAGGTCATCCAAATATATGCAACAATCTCTTCTCTTCTTCGATTTCTCGTTTCACACATATGGCCCACTATGAGCCTCCACCTACCTAGTCATGTTTGCAGCATAACAAGGCCAACCACAGCTATAATTTTTATTTTGTAGTAGCTCCTTCCTTATAGATTTAAAAAATATTCCTAAAGAAGAAAACCTACATGTCTTACAAGAAGTCGACGTCCTCAATGGGTTCTCCTATTATCTCGAACCATATGACGTGTGGATGTAGAAGTCTCTCCATGACCTTGCAACACTACACGTTTCATACAAAAAAAATCAATTTGAAAATCAAACCACTTGTATACCTGCAAACTAAGATTTGACGTCATTTCCAACCACAAGACAAAAACATCAAAAATTGAAGCATGACATTGGACCATGTAAACTAGAATTACTCACCTCTATTTCTCGAAATCCAATTCACAACCTTTGGATCATAATTCACACCCACGACATGGACACCATCCTTCGCCCTTGCATCATCAATGGTCCTACCCACCCCAACAAGCAAATCTAGAACCACTCCTCCCTCCTTGCAAAATGCGGACAAGAAGAATTGCAAGAACAATTCAGTCTTCTCCATGCTTCCCCTCAATGGGATATTGCCATTGTTATCTATGGTCCATTTAAGTTTTGGAAGCAAATGGGTCCATACATTACTTTTCAAATTGAATATCTTTTCTTCAACTCATCTGGCTCTTTCTTCATACAATTTTGCCACACTCAGCTTGCAATACAAAATGTATAAATCTCGATGGTCCCACCCACACCAACAAGCAAATCTAGAATCACTCCTCCCTCCTTGCAAAATGTGAACAAGAATAATTGCAAGAACAACTCACTCTTCTCCATGCTTCCCCTTAATGGGATGTTGCCATTGTTGTCTATGGTCCATTCGGATTTTGGACTAAAGGGTCCATACATTACATTTCACATTGAATAACTTTTCTTCAACTTCTCTTGCTCTTTCTTCATACAATTTTGTGGCACTCAGATTGCAATACAAAATGTATAAATCTAGAGCCATCTCCTCGATTAGCATGGCAAAATCAAAGCAACAATAACAAGCCCCATGAAACTTTCCAATGTCCAAGCACCTACTATTCCAAACAATTAACACACTACGTACAAAAGAAACAACGTAAAAAAGCTTGTAAAAGAAACCAAAACAAGGAATCTTCACCTGTTTCCTATCAACTCTGCTTCCAAAAGGATCCACAACTATATGCAGTCATGAACATGGAAACCATGTCACAACTCCGTCTCCCATCTATAAGTGGTAGAAGAAATCAATAGCAACCACCCCGAACCATCCAACATGGCCACTTTTAGTCCGAGCATTGCCTCAAACATGTAAGTGGACTACTTATTTCAATTAGGCAAGCTGTTGAAACCATCCACCACCATGCTAGTGGCCATGTTCAAAAGAATTACATCTGCACTATAAGGTTTGAACCGCCATCCTTGTTCCCCCGAATGCAACACCAAGAAATTTTTAATAGCATCAATCTCTTTTGATTTCTCTGATTTCCACAATGCATCGAACAATCCCATTACATCAACACAAATTTTAGCGAACCCCAAAATTGTACTTTGTGTGATTACCTTCATGTTCATGTAATCCAAGTCCTCCCTTCTCCTCTCGGGTTGAAATCACCCAATTCCACTACCTCTCTATCTACACTCAAGGTTCACATATTTTTCCTTGTAATTGATGCAATTGGTTATACCTCAACCTCCCTAGGACTTGTTGTGGAAGGAGTAGTGGCCATCTTTCTTGCTTTCATATCATCTTCGAAGGTATGCAAAAGCAAGCCCTTCTCATGATGCTCATAGTGCAACCTCTCAAAAGCAAGACATTTACCTAGAAGAAAATCCAACCACTAAGGATAGTACTTTTGCTCCCACCTAGACAACACACCCCCTCTTTTCAATATTGGTTTGACGTGAGAACATGCTCACTTCTTTCACTATCTTGATTCCATATGTCCACAGGCACTCGACACATAGTAAAACGTTGAAACAACCACATGCACTCAAGCAAAACAACATAAACATAACTCACATGACAAGTATATTCTACATGTGACATATAGTTAGATTATGTTAGTGAGCTTAACATAACCAATTCATAAGCTTACAAGGAAATTACATTCCTATTGGTACCCTAATGTGCGAAGCACTAAGTGGCCTTGACTAAAACTTTGGGATTTTTTTCATACCAAGTGGTTTATTTAATCAATCCAAAGTGTGTTTCTAAAGTTAAGGTCGCAATGGATTCTTCTTTGTAAGCCCTTTGAAATGAGTACCCATGTTGTATCATTTTGAATTGATCTTGACTATGAAATTTTCTTAACAAGAAACTTGCTTAAAGTGGCATTACCATTGCTCACCCTTAACGACTAAATTTCTACATTCCAACTTCTTTCTCTTCATACAAATCCTTAAAGTACATCTTTGGGGAGGTTAAATTTACAAGCATTTTTAAGAAGTCTTTAAGAGATTTAAGCTAACTAAGGAAATGCACACTTATGTGAACACTCCATTAAGAGCCTTAACTAGTGCTCAGTAAGTGATAATGGTGGGAATAGGCCCTCACTCAACTAGTTTGTGATGCTGAAGTGGCCAACTGTCAATCTGAAAGTGCTGAGTTGGATTGTTAGGCTATGTATGAGAGAGACAGGGAGAGAGACACACACAGAGAGAGAGAGAGAGACAGAGACAGAGACAGAGAGAGAGAGAGAGAGAGAGAGAGGGTGAGGGAGCACATAAGGGTGGGTTCACACCACCCATCCAATGGCCAGGAAGGAAAAAAAGAGGAGAATGGCCAGTCGGTGCAGTGGTTCACACCACCCGACCATCAACTTTTAAATATAGGTTGTACATTTACTACATAAACATTTGATTGGCTTAGTGGAAGAAAGAGAATTTGTGGACCAAACGGCCTACCAATCAATGCCTTTCCCATGAATTTTTTTCCAGCCACCCATCGTTTGGGCGACCTTCACAGGGCGGACACACACTTTTAGTGTCAGTGTCCGGCTTATTGGTCCAAGTCCCTGCACATTTCTATTGGAGGCGATCTGGGAGGAGGATTTTTAGGCTATTTACATACTGAGGGGCGCCCATAGTTGGCCACCTATTTGAACCAATAGGAGGCGATTTTTTTAATGATGGGCAGGCATCTTGTTACACACACACACCGCCCATGACCAAACCATCCAATCCTATGTGGACTCCATGCCCTGCCCTCTCCAAGCCCTTCCATGGGCAGCCAAGCTTGGTTGCCCAACGATGGGCACCCTTTTTCTTTTTCCATGAAAAAGACTTCTATTAAGGATGAAAAGATCCGCGTGAGCAAGCTCAAAGCGGAAATACATCATGCTGTGCATAAGGAAACCCCCCAAAAATAGGAAACAGAAAACTCAAAATGAGTTGCAAAGAAACCAAGGTTGAGGCTAAAAGTGCCACCTCAACCCTGCTGTAGTCTCTAAGAAAAAGGGGGAACCCATCCATTCCCTAAGGAAAATAACCCTCCTGGTTGAGGCTGCCCAGGAACCGTGCATGCTCGCCCAATTGGCCATCAGTGTGTGAACGGTGACAGCCCAAATACTGGCCAGGGTGTGCGAGGGATGGACCTAAGACTCGTCTAAGGCCTCTGTGCATCTAGCCCTCCAAATCTGCCAAGCAGTGATGCTAGCCAATATCTCCCAAGCGGTATCCCCATCAACATGTACTCGTCTATAGCGGGAGATAGGCATTGGGCGGTGTGTAAAGGGGGCGCCCATGGGTGGGCACTCAATTTTTAAAAACCCACGATGGGCAGTAGTGTGTAATGGGGTGCACCCATTCGAGACTGCCCAGGACTCTTTGGGTTGTACTTGGGCACCCATTGGAAGTGTGTAAACAACCTCAGGGCATGTCTACATAATGCGTGAGAGAGAAGAAGAAAAAGAATCGTTTTAACGTTAGGCCACAAGGAAGGGTCCTCACAGGGTCATCAGACATGAACACACCCAATAACAAGAGACTCTAGACCCTCACATACATGGATCAAACCCAACACACCCAACAACTACAGACTCTCGTAACAACAAGAGTCACTCTTTACTTGGCCAGCACTAGGACGTTTTTTCAAATTCTGAAATCCTGTGCTTCCACATGGCACAATATACACCCTTAGATTTTTCTAATTCTGAAAGCCCAAAAGCCCAAAAGCTTTTTTGCTGAAAGCCCAAAAGCTTTGCTTTGAAAGCTTTTGAAAAGCTGCATAAAAAGCCATGGCAAAACCTTTAAATATAGGCGAAACATTGTAATTTCAAGTGTGTTGTTGTTTCTTCATCATTCATCATCACCATCAGGTTTGCTTCTACTTCCTTACTTGATGTTTCGTAGACAACCATTCCGCAGCGAATTGGGAATCTTGCTATAGAAATTTCTGATTTTGCAGTTTTTTTCCACCTTCCCTCTTTGCTCGAATACCATTTCTCGTAGCAAGGCCACTGCCAGTTCGGGTCGTTCACATCCCCCATGCATTCTTGGGACTCAGCGTTCGTCTCGCCGCAGCAGAGGCACGATTAGTCTCTAAGTCGCTTTTGTGCGTTTGAAGCAAAGTATAAGACACAGAACTTGTGCAAAGATGAAACGTCTAGTCTTTACCTGAACGTGACCGCTCCAAAGTTCCCAAAGAAATTGTCCGCCATGGCTAAACCTTCCAGTGAGTGGGAAAGGAGTGAGTGCTCACAACGACTGCCGCTACGAAATGAGTTTGCGGAGCTACGAATATATCGATGTGCAGGCGTGACTAGACGCTCAAGAGGAAGCTTCAAATCCGCATGCCAAACAAGAGCATTCCGCCCAAGGTCACGATCGCTGCCGCAACAACTCCGAATATGAGCTTTCGATTCTGATGGTGCGACACCCGATTCTCGGTGTCGCAGATTCGATGCACATAAGTCTGCGAGACTTATGTATCCCAAAATTGCCACGACGATGCACTATATTATGTGACCCCCCTGAGATTCAGAACACTTTTGACGAGATTTTCCTCTGAGCAGGGAATGATATGCTGGAGAGATAGGGTTCACAACTAATAAACAGTGGGAATTTGCAACATGTGGGAGACGCAATGAGTAGCAGCAGAAGTTTTAGCAATAGTTAGTTCGTAGCACTATAGGGATGGAGAGGAGTTACGCGATGGAGAGGGATCTGTGGTCTTTAGGTAGTTAGTTTAACAAGCGTTCATTAGTTAGTTTACATGCTCACGATTGCTCCCGCTAAAAAGGCTAATGAGCACGGCAAGCTCCCAGAAGAATAACGCATGAAGAATTTGCTGGCAATGAAGAATAAGGCAAGAAATGGTTATAGGAGGAGATTGGAAAGCAGGAAGGAAGGGATAAGGAGAAGATGGCGAGATAGCTGCTGATAAGAAGGAACGCGAAAATGGTAGGTGCAGTTCAAGTATTGAAGACGATGAATAATGTAGCAGAAAAGAAGAACAAAGTAGAGACGTTGAGAATGAACCTTAGAGCATGGCTAGTCTCGATTCAATCTCAAGCAAGGTGACGATCTCAAGCACGGTGATAGACCTTGGCAGATAGAGAAGAACTAACTAAGGAGGCCACAACGATGCAAACACAAGCTGGGAGGTGATGGTTATTACTAAACAAGATGTCCATGCAAAAAGCAAAGGTCCTTAATTGTCCATGCAAAAAGCAAACCATGAAAAAGCAAAGGACAAGCTTGACCACTCCTTGAATTAGAGTGACACACACTTGAATTAGGATGACACGTGGCTCATCCGAGTCCAACAAGCTGATGGAGTATTTGATTGGATGAATTACAGCTCAAATTCAAAGCCAGAGTCATTACGAAAAGCTTCAATATCATGAATTACAGCTCAAATTCAAAGCCAGAGTCATCACGAAAAGCATAGAATTGTTAGATAGACAATCTCAATATTCCTGAGTGATCGAGTTTGAATGTGAATGCAGCAGAGGTTCAATATCCCTGTGGTGACGGTGTTTGAATCTGAATGAATGCTAGGGGCTAAGCGAAGATTGTTGCTGCTCTTACGAGATAAGGGAGAGTTGCGAACTAAGAAGAGAAGAGAAGAGACAAGGTTGAGAGTAGTGGCTGTGGGACGTAAGGCGAGGCTTGCAATTGTATGAAGCAAATGTGGAAACTATACGGGAGTTTGTACGAAAGCTCTTTGCAAGGAGCCTCCTTGAAACCTCCACACGTCAAAGCTTGCAATGAAATGTCGTTCATGTATCGTGTTAAATCCAATCCTTTTGTATCCAACCCGTATATACCTGCAAGACGACGGATTGCATGTTAGGGACTCCACAACCAGACAGTCGCCTGGCTTTCTAGGCGAGATAGAGATCTGCAAAAGCTCACCTAGAATGTTTTTCGTGGTAGGATTTGAATGACCAATTGCACATATGCTAACAAACATATCCAGACATGCTGAACACGAGGAATGCATATTGACTAATCATGATTGTTTTTCAGATTCCAACACTCCAGCAAAGAAATAGGCCACTTGTCGTCGAGCTGTGGACGTCAGAAAGGATACTCCACGTAAGTACAATGTACGGTCATTTCAATTCTGAAATGTTTCTGCACCGTCTGTTGCTCTGGTCCGCATTAATGCGCTACACCTCCAACACTGGAGGTGACTATTCGAAACGGGGGGATGGCACGTTCCCCTATGATATATAATTTTTGGAGAGACATGTGCCGGCTCTCCACCATACATTACGTATGGTTTTTTTTTTTTTAACTCCTCATCTTGAGCACGCACACTTCTTCGCACATTCTGTTTCCGCAAGGGAACATTACATTTGCTTGGTTCGACCAACATACTAATCATGTCTGCAACACTTCTGTTTTCGAGATGTTTGCAGCCTCCAAACGAGTGTCTTCTCCTAAAGGTACGCACAACAAAATGTATTTGCTTGATTCAATTTATTTTATCAATTCTTTCACCTTCTAAAGATAGAGGTTCAGTCCATTTTGTTTTTCCTGTTGCGTTTAGACAAAACCACGTGAGTGAAATTGTAGCATGCTTGATTCAATTTATTTTATCAATTCTTTCACCTTCTAAAGATAGAGGTTCAGTCCATTTTGTTTTTCCTGTTGCGTTTAGACAAAACCACGTGAGTGAAATTGTAGCAAAGTTTCGGATGGTTTTTATTATTAATCCATGTACGTGTTTAAACCCGAACATAAGACATCGATTCATGTCACGATGTAGAAATGACCACCGGAAACTCCTTCGAACATGACCATTTGTCAACGCTCAGAGCAGCCAGAGATCGAGCTATTCAAGTTGATATAACATCAAGAAAGATGTCCTTGAGGCCAGCTACGTCATCGTGGTTGACCATCGCAGATAGATACAAGCAATGGGTTAGTAATTGCGCGGCTATTTTCTCTAGCCTTCAAATCTGCGGTGTCTGTGGCATAACCACGCTAGTGTCTGCAAACCAAAGGATCGTTTCTTCGCAAGGCATAGGGATCTCAAGCCACACCGCCGCACTCGGAAACATGATACTTTTGGATGCCTACGAGAATATGGGCATGCAAGTGACTTACTGGAAATGCCAAAGCTGCACACGAGATGCCCAGCGGAGCAGATACATTGTGCGGTTGATGCCACAGTACTCTCGGCAGTTGCTTAAAACAAACCACCTCCACACGCAACTGCTAAGCATCATAGATGTATCCATTTCAGTTACCACGACTGCAAATGCGATTGCTCGTGGCACACTCGATCGAAGGTCACTTCTAGACAATCCTCTGATATCTTGGCGAAACGTCCCACTAAGCTCGGCTCAAGAAATCGTGACGAACGAGCTGTCAGGTGTGCTCGCATACAACATCGAGAACAATCCAATATTGCGCAAGTACAATTCTTTAGCAGAGCATGCGGACATCAAGATGGGTATGTGCATCTTGAGTCCTCAAACCATTGCACGTATCTTGGAACTACACGATGAGACAGCTCCCTTCGAGTTAATGTCAATAGCGGAATCTCAGCCTGAGCTCCTGCTTTTGCAAAACATGGTGGACCCCGCGAACCGTCGCGCCTTTGATGCAAGGGACAAGCATGAGTTTGCCTCCATACAGCTACGGGGTACAGAAATGCTTTCAGAGAGGGTCGCTTTATTCCACGTCGACGGAGTAGCAGCAGCTGGCAGTGTGTGCGTTGACATAACCATGGAGTCAGCAGTGTTCCCATTCCTGTTCCCTTTCGGACGGGGCTACTATGATGGCTGCATACAGTTCAGCAACTATGTGAAAATGAGAATATGCACCTTATTCTCTATCTACACGCTCTACAAGCCGTACCTGTTGATCATGTTCCAGTTAAAACAAGCAGTGATGATTGCCAATTCAAGCAACTCTACATGCTTGCAACGAGACATCGACCAATATAGGAAAGCCAACCCTGCCACGACCGATGAAGACGCAATGAGACACGTGCTTCGCTACAGCATGCCATCAACAATGCCGGGGTCCCCATCGTGGCATCGACGGCAACTGAAGGACCTCATAACGATGGTCGATGCTTGGGGCCTCCCAGATTTCTTTCTGACATTCACTGCAGACGAGGTCACCGATACACGGTGGCAAGAAATTAATGTGATCGAGAGCATCGCAACGCATTATAATGCGCAATTCACTTGGAAGGACTGTCCTGTTGAATGCGTGGCACTTTTCCACGCACGCTTCCACATGTTCATGCGCAAGCATTTGCTTTCATCCAACGGTCTGCTTGGCCGAATACAACACCATGTCGTTCGTTATGAGATACAAAACAGGGGCTCCCTACACGCCCATGTCATATTGTGGGTCCACCATGATGATCGTCGGCGAATTGCAAATGAGATTGCAGCTTACGTCCCCAGGGACGAGGCCCTGGATCCTCGAAACACAAGGCTGCGAGAACTAGTTCTCAGAAAGCAATCGCACGTATGCAGGAAAGCGTGCTATGTCGGACCGTCACACCACAGTTGCAAGCACGGCTTCCCTTTCGCAACACAGCCAGAATATGAACCCATCCTCGACCCTCTAACGCAACGTTGGTTGTATTACCGGCCGGGACATGCGCACCGAAACGTCGTCCCCTACCACCCTTCCGTGTTACTGTTGTGGGGTGCGCACATGAACATACAGCGGGTGACAAACTCTTCAATCTCTCACTACCTCCTCAAGTACGCGATGAAATCTGAACCAATGGGCAAACTGAACATCCGTTCAGAAGACGCCTCACGTTTGGGATTGCAACATCTCGACGAAGTAAAGCTGAAACTCATCGCCGCGAGCCTCCTATCAAAACCAACCTCTCCAACAGAGGCCGCGCTAAACTGCATGCAGATACCAATAATCACAAGGAGCGAGACCGTTCACTATGTCGACTCCTCGCCACCATCTCTAAGACAACGCATCGTCTCACGAAACAACAACGTCACCCTGCACCCGGTCGACATATACTACTGCGGGAGACCGAGCGTCATCGAGGAGAGCACGTTCTACGATTACCATAGGCAATATGTGATACGAAAGCCCAAGGAAACGCAACGTGGAACGGTCGGTCTTGACCTCTTCGGCAACAGGATCGCAAAATGTGAGCGAGTAGTCAGATTCACTGACTACCACCCTGGACATTAACCAGAGGGGTACTTTTACAACGTGCTCTTGCGAAAACTCAGCTTCAGGAATGAAACGGAGCTCATATCACCTGCCAACACAGCTGGATCCTACTTTGTCGAATTGCAAATGCGCGGCCTCATATTGAGCAACGAGGACCTCGAGATGTATGTGACCGAATACACGCAAAGGAACTTGCTAGCGACTGACCACACGGACCAGTTGATCAATATGATATTGCAAAAGGTTGCGATCATCCGAGACTGCCCGATGGAAGCGCCTAACATCGACCAGCAAACCGTCGAAGGGCCAACACGCGCGAGGATGTTGCAAAAAATGGCCGAGTTTCGCACCGTCGCCAATGCCGCATTGACAGTAGAACAACAAAGAGTCTTCGAAAGCTTGGCTTCAACAAGCTCGGGGCTACACGTTGTCTGTGGAACACCAGGTAGCGGCAAAAGCTTCTTGATACGATACTATGTTTCGCATCTGGTAGCGCAAAACAAAACGGCAATACTCTGTGCATCAACAGGGGCGGCTGCGACGCGGCTGAGCGGGATTGCAACCACTGTACACTACCAATTCAAGATCCCTGTGCGCAGCAGTCAATACCCACTGAACATCCATGAGACAAATGAACGACACCTCGCAATCAAGGAAGCCAACGCGATCATCATTGACGAGATGTCCATGCTAACAAGGATGACTTTCGATCTCGTGGTAAGACAAATCGTCAATGTCACGAATGGCACATTGCATGAGCCATTCAGACACAAAATGCTGATAATTTTTGGAGACCTGGCACAATTACCGCCAGTCTGCAAACACCGCGAGGATCTCTGCGAGCCGTGCCACATCACATCCTCCGCGCACTGGCCTGCAGCGAAAATGTACCACATGCAATTCTCGGTGCGACATGCACGAGACATGCCGTTCTTGGCATTCTTGCATACCATAAGACTCAGGACGCCCACAACTGACGAGATTTCCGACTGTTTGGGACAGTGCATTGTCGACAAGGAAGGTGCATGCCACTTCATCGATGCCGAAACAACCATCATTTGCACACACAGAGTCGATGTCGCTACCTTCAACGATGAGCTTGTGGAGAAATTCAACACTCCCGAGACGATTGTGCATGTTCAAATACACAGTAACGCCGCGAGCGAACCAGCTCTCAAAGAATGGTTGGAGGACAAAAGCTTCAACGAGATAGGAAAAATTTGCGTGGGGGCGAAGGCAATGATAACGGAAAACATCGACCTCGCAATAGGTGCCGCAAATGGAGCAATGTGCAAAATCAAGAGCATCAATGCAACTAGCAGGGGGGAAATCAACGGTATCACTGTCGTCGTGGACACAACAGCGGCCGTGCTCACATTACGACGCTCGAAGCATCAGCGAAAGGCAATAAATGGAAAATGGTTCCACAAGTCCACATTTCCACTGACCCTAGCATACGCTATCACGGGACACAAATCCCAAGGCGCAACCATATCCAACAAAGCGCTGCTCATATTCCGAGGAGTGTTTGCCCCTGGCCTGGCATACGTGATGTTGTCCAGAGTGACTGAGAGAACGAGGCTGCGCATACTACATTACCCACATCCAGACATATTTAGACCAATTCCACGAGAGTTCTCACAGCCGACAACACAACCACGCACATAAAGGTATTCACTACCAGAGATTGAAAAAGGCAGAGGCAAGTCATGAATATGTTGCGTCAAACATGCGTGCAAGGAAAATGGTTTTAATATCTTGTCTGTTGTCAAGAACAGGTGCAGAGAATCATAAAGCTCGGGACATTGCAGCATAAGACATGGACGCAGACAAGGTAAATTCCACCAGCGTGAAAGAATCTTTTTTTCTTGAAGATTTAAAAAGACGGCTCATTTGAAAAGACGGTGTAATAAGTCGTGCTTGCAAGCAGCTATTTGCGCTATACAAAAGCAACGCGAAGGCAACAAAACCTCCACTAGCAAAGAGGAGGTTCTTCCTAACCACAAAGCAATTCCGGCTAGCAAACAATGCAGGAGAACGTCCGGGAGCTTACATCAACGGCTTCAACACGTATGCAGAACTACGCGACTTCATTGACAACTGCAATAGGCGTTTGCCAGCTAAAAGAGAGCCGGGAGGCTTGAGATTCGCAAATGGTGCGTAATGCTTCTGAAAATTTAAAAAAAACACAACAATTGAGAAAAAGAATTAACGAGTTGCAAGAACAACAAAACTCATCATCGATTGCACTTCTCCTGCAGGACTCCTCAAAGAGATCCTTGTCGAGCTTGACATTGAGTTCGATGAGACCGATAGGATGATGGAAAGTTTGGAGGGGCAGAAGCTACTAGACACGAAGACGAAAGGGATCACAGCGTATACGTGCGAGCTGCTGCATTACGGGTACAACGTATCCTTGGAGTTGCTGAGGGACACGACACGCGATCAAGCAACGGCTATACTCGAACAATTCATGGAACAATTTGGAGGGACGCACGACGCGACGCACCCGGTGACGACAATGGAGAAGCTAACGTATATTTTCGACAGGGACTTATACGAGGAGCGTTTCGGTATTGGAAACGATCCTTTCACGGCAACAGAGAAAAACCAGTGCAAGTAAATAAATGCATTCTATTATGGACGTCAAATGAAAAAAAAAGACCGAAAACCTCGATGACTAACGTAATTGTCAATGTTTACGCAGGTACGACATTGAAAGACGCGAGCCTCGAGATGAAGGAGGAGCCTTCACTGAAGCGCCCGCGCAAGGGAATCGCGCGAGCCTCGTCGTCTACTGCATCACGTGCAAGCCCAACAACAGAAAGTACATAGGGAGCACGACGGACCTGCCGCAGAGGATCAAACAGCACAATAAAAAACCACCGGCGAAAATGAAAGAGGACTTGCAACGTTACAAGCCCTTTGAAGAAAATTTCGAAATCAAAGTTTTGGAAACAACAGACACCGTAGACAAAGCACGAACTTTAGAGCAGTACTACATAAGGAGCCACAACACAGTAGGTCCATTAGGTTACAACACGCTCGAGGGCCATCCGGCCAGAGCGCGGAAGTACTATTTCCTAAAGCGTAGGAACATAATTTGACCCAAAAAATAAACATTTGTGCCTTCGAAAAAAGGGATCCAATGAAGTTGCAAATGGTCTTGGAACTTTTGTCGTACATGCAATGCAGCTTTGGGTTTGGATTTTTCCTGTCACACTTGCATGCTTCTGGCTCAATTTCGTTTAGATTTATTATTTATACATTTCTGAAATACATCTCCTCGTCGTTCGCTCGAAGTGGAATGACAATAGATTTGCTTACAATGCAAAGAATAGGAATTTGTCTTTCTCCGAAAAGAAAAACTACGTTTTACTGTCGACATGAACAACATCTCTAAAAAAGGTTGTATGCAATTGAACATCAATCTTCTGCATCATTTCTGACAACGTGACTCATGTGAACCTCAACAAGATAGCAAAAGAGAGAAGTATTCATCAAGAGCCCAGCTGGACAAGCACTCTAGTTGTAACCAACCATCAAGTCTGGTCACAAGCAACAGCGGCGGGTTTTAGAACCCGCCTCAGCGATGCCTCTGAACAAGCTCATGTAATGCCAAGCTCCAGCAAGCAGGTGAAGTAGCACCCCCAAAAGATGCTAACTAGCTTTCTAGTGTGCAAGCGTTCCGTAAGACGATGGCCGTAGGCTTGACAAAAGAGGCACCATGGTCCTTCCTTGGAGCTACAGAAAATCGCCTTCTATGTTCTTTGATTGTCTTACCTTGATGCTCCACATGCTGGAGGAGGGGCAACGGATGATTTGCGTTGCCCAAGCAAATGAAATGCTTGTTACTACTTTCAATGATGGTAGCAACGCTCGTAAAAAGCCTTCCTAACCCAAGACAGATATCATGGAAGGAGATTCTGGATCAATCCGATCGACCTGGATTCATCTCCTTGCTAAGGTCTTGCATAGAAGAAAAGGCCTTGTTAGAAGGCAAACGCATCCATAATCAGATTATCCACCATGGACTCGAGGGAGACATACATTTAGGGCGTCTTCTTGTACAGATGTATGGTAAGTGCGGAGCTCTCGAAGAAACGTTAGTATGCTTCTCCAATACACCTGAAAAGAATGTGTCCTTGTGGAATTTTATTATTAGAACATACACTCGTCAGGGAAAGGGACATGAGGTGCTCCAAATTTTCAACCAAATGCAACAAGAAGGAATGCTGCCAGATAAGTTTACCTTCGTCAACATTTTCTCTGCATGTGCTTGCCAGGCTGGCCTAGTTGGAGGCAAGAAAATGCACGCTCGAATATGGAATATGGACCTTGAGTTGGACGTCGTCGTGGGAACTGCCCTTGTGAACATGTATGGAAAAACTGGGAGGCTAGAAGATGCAAGGAAGATGTTTGCAACAATTCCGAGGCGGGACGTAGTTTTATGGACAACCATGATTGCAGTGTATGCCCAGCATCAGAAGGCCAAGGAAGCCCTTGAACTGTTCGAAGAAATGCAGTTGGAAGGAGTAAAGCCAAACAAGGTGACCTTTGTCTGCATTCTTGATGCATGTGCCACATGCACAGCACTTTGTGAAGGTGAGCGGATACATCACAGCATTAAGAGCAGTGGTATTGAGCCAGATGTCGTCTTAGGGAATGCTCTTGTTAATATGTATGGAAAATGTGGCAGCTTGGGTGATGCTTTGAAGATTTTTAACACGATGCCAGAGCGGAATGTGGTGTCATGGAACACCATAATTTCAGTTCATGCCCAGAACCAGAAGAACAAGGAGGCCCTTCAACTCTTTTTCCAAATGCAGGAGGAAGGTGTAAAGCCAAACAGTGTCACCTTTGTCTGTAGTCTTGAAGCATGTGGTGGCTGTGCAGCAGTAAATGAAGGTGAGCAGGTTCATGCTTGGATTATAGAAAGTGGATTGGAGTCCGATTTGGTTGTAGGAACATCTCTTGTCAACTTCTATGGCAAGTGTGGCTGTGTGAAGGATGCATGGAGGGTGTTTGAGAGAATACCGAAACGGGACATCATTCTGTGGAATGCCATGATTGCAGTGTATGCTCATCATGAGCAACTCATTGAGGCCCTCCAGCTCTATGAGCAAATGCAAATTGAAAGAGTGAAGCCAACTAATTCAACCTTCGTCAGCATTCTTGATGCATGTGCCAGTTGTGCAGGGCTAGCTGAAGGTGAACGTATACACTCACACCTTCTGGACAATGGAATTGAGCAAGATGTAATCGTACAGACTGCCCTTGTGAATATGTATGGCAAGTGTGGGAAGGTGGAGGCTGCACGCAGTATGTTTGATAGCATGCCTGAGCGAAATGTTATTTCATGGAATGCCATGATTACGATTTATGCCCAGTGTCGGCAGTTCAAGGAGGTCAACACATTGTTCCATCAAATGCAGCAGGACGGACTAAAGCCAAACAATCTCACTTTTATGAGTATGCTCGATGGATGCGCCAACTATACAGCTCTAGATGAAGGTAGGAAGATACACACATGCATCGTTGACACTGGATTGGAGCTAGATATTACTGGTGGAAATGCAATCATAGACATGTATGGTAAGTGTGGCAGCTTGGAGGATGCAGTAAGGGTGTTTGACAAGATGCAAGAGAAGAATGTAGTGTCTTGGTCTGCAATGGTAGCAGTGTACGCCAAGCATGGGCAGGCCAGGAAAGCTCTTCAACTGTTTTATGGAATGCTGCAGAAAGGAGTAAAGCCAAATAATGTCACCTATGTTCATGTCCTTACTGCCTATAACCATGCTGGTCTAGTTGATGAGGCTTGCTGCTGCTTTGCTTCAATGATGCGAGATCATGGAATATCACTGGCTATGGATCATTATATGTGTATGATTGACCTGATTGCAAGGGCAGGGTTGTTGGAGAAGGCAGAGAGTTTGATTAACTGTATGCCATTCCAACCTGTAGCTGAATCATTCGTGGCATTACTTGGTGCCTGCAGAGACCAGGGAGATGTGGAACTGGGAGAGCGCCTTGCAAAACAGGTGTTTGAATTGGCATCAGAGAATGCTATGCCATATGTAATGCTTTCCAATGTATATGCCACAGCTGATGGGAGAGGAGGAGAGAATGCCGTGCCATATGTACCGCTTTCCAATGTATATGCCATGCCATATGTACCGCTTTCCAATGTATATGCCACAGCCGATGGGAGAGGAGGTGTTGAAATTGACAGATTAAATGATCGCCAACGGGTTCCCAATTCAATGTTGTAGGCAGGATGTGTACAAGATCACTGGCACACAAGCATAAACGTTATGGATGACCACATTAGGAAGGTCAAGGTGGTAAGGGACTAGTTGTTAGAAAATACCCAACAGAGGGTACACGCAGCGGAAGACTTATAGTAATGCCCAGGAGCTCACACAGTGTGGTGTGGGTGTGAAATCACAAACTTCTTTACTTATGTGCATTTAATAGATGTGCAGACTCATCAATAGACAATGAACCAACCAGATAGAGAAACCACCAAAATATATATTTCCGTCCACAAATATGGACACAATACAAAAGAGACAGATCCAGAGTCCCACCAATGATGTGGTCCTCTGATCTTACCACAAGGTCCTTCTCCTATCTGTTGGCTATCTCTAGACTCGAGCTCGCGTGCTCCACCCTGAGCGTCTGTAGACTTTCCGTCCAGTGTGTTCTTCTCCACCTTACTGCCTAAGAATCAACCTAGGTGGGCAGCCCGTGCCAAGCTTTGTCTGCAGCACACAGGTTCCCTTGGTCCTCCTGAATGTAGGCTCCAAGATAACTGTTCCACTACTCCAACCTGCTTGTGAATGGCTGCTCCAGAAGATGATGATCTCAGCACCTTGCTGCCCTAGAAGACAGCCAAGGTCCAGCCTCTTCCTGGCTAAGTCTGCAGCCCTTCAAGCACCTCTCTATCCTCCTGAATGTAGGTCCAGAGGGTGGCTTCCTGCTGCTCCTTTCTGCCCTGGATCTGCTGGAAGCTGGATGATTTGTGAGGCATCAAGCCTCTCCTTTTATAGGCCCTAAGGCCTGCTGTAGAAAACCGACCAGCCAGCTTCATACTGGCCGACCAGTCTGCTGCTGGTCCAGCCCTTTAAGGGCTCACAAAACTAGGCCTTTATGGCCCACACTTTTAGGGCTTTTTGGCCCTCCAACCTAGGCAAGGGCCCAGCCCCTAGGTCAGCCCTATATAAGGCCTGGTTGGCTGCCTCAAAGCAGCCCAACCAGCCTCTCTCCTGGCCGACCCATGTGCTGGTCTGTCCCGCCTCTGCTGCGCCACTCTGATCTGCCCACTTGCAGGCCCATCTGTACACGCCTTGCCACGTGGCACTGCGCCACTGGCCCAGGCCATATGCGCCCTATTGCGGGCCTTCCTGCAGGCTCCAGCCTGCCCTGTTTGCAGCGCCATGGTTGCGCCTCTCTGCTGCAGCATCCTTGCCTCCTGCCAGGTCTATACCAGCCCCGTACAGCCACGTATGCATCCCGTACCTTCTCCGTACTGAAGCGCCGTCTGTCCTTGTTGGAAATCCCTATGCAATCAGGCTGCTGCAGGTCCCTGATGTCCACGTGTCTGCCCCGTACATCAGGAGCTCCATGACTTGCCATCGACCTGTACCTGCTTGTCGCGGCGTCCGTACAGCTGGTACGGTACGGCTGCCTGTACGACGTCCGTACAACCGGTACGAATGGCCGTACCTGACGGGTACCCTTCTTGCTTTGTGTGAGGTGCTGCCCATGTGGCAGTCCCCCTCCCTTTCTCTTCTCTGGGCATCTTCTGCCCTAGGTCTCCCTCCCCCACGCTCTCCTCATTTGGGGGCTTACAGATGGGGAGGTGACCTTTCCAACACTAGTTTGATGTAGTAGGTCAGCAGGAAGACACAAATGGACTTCCCATGCTGCTGCCAAACATGCTTCCACAAAACTTCAGAGGATTTGTGACGAATGTAACCACTGCAGAGTGATAGGGGCCTATCACTATTGGAGAGAGATGGGCATCATGTTGTTACAAGTAGTGAGGACGAAGATGGACGATGAAGAAGATGAGAAGGGTGTATTGGGCAAAGCAGTGGCAACTCCAAGGATGACAGGATGCAAAGTCTTCAAGCAATGGGAACTCCAAGAAAGAATATATTCCCCTTCGAAAAGCCATAACATTTTGCAAAGGACTGCATAAAGAAGATGTCATCTGAAAAATGAGGAAGATGAGTCGAAGGAAATGTCAAAGTCAGATTCAACCAATCTTTGTCGTTGTATAACGCTTTTCCCATGGTGGGGCATTCTTAGGTGCCATTAAAGAAATGAAGATTGAATTGGAGATATTGGTGCTGCCAAGAAGAGATCAAAATAAGAGGACATGGTTCAAGGCTTCAAAGACAACACCTGTAGACTCTAGAGTGAGGGTGGGTGATGGGCAATGAACGTTTAGTCAATAGGATTCGCAACATCCCGGACCCCGGTCTCCACCAATGTCCTTTTTGTTCATGACCTTTGCAAGAATCTTCTTCCAGCTAGTGCTGTGAGTAGGCTGTTGAGCCTGTATACTCTTCTATATAGAGGACATCTCTGGGTTGTTCACAAAGGCTCCTCCTAAAGGGCAGATGGAGCACCTTATCTGTGGGCATTACCCCTTATATTCAGGTCACTGAGAGGGGGTCTAGTGAGGTCTACTTGCAAGCCTCCAGGAGGACATAGGGCATGTCATGGGATATGAAAGTTTTGGATCTCCCTCCATAGTTTCTATGATGAATACATACTTGCAGTGGAGAGGCATTGATGTTGTGATCACAGTGATCTAAACAGCTTTGAAAATGGACACCCGGTTGACAAGCTATGTCGAATTTACTGCTGCAGGTCACTTCTAGGGATGGTTGGTCATTCTGCTTAGTCGGATGAAAGGGAAGAATGGCCTACATGGGTGTGCCACGTAGGTGAGTAGTCTGCCTTCCCGACCTGTATACAAGGGGCACTTCACATCCCCTGTACTTATTCCATAGAAGGGCACGCTGAAGAGGAGATTGAGCAGCAGTAGCAGTTCATACCTATTAATTGCAGCCTTTTCCCAAGTACAAATTCAGATTTCTAGGGGAAGGATAATTGTGGTGAAGTTGATCCTCGATAAAAATTTCCAAGATAAATCAGGAGCACTTTGCTCCGTCAACAAGCATTTGGTGCTAGAGCCCTCAAACTTGGGGAACGAAGGATGGAAAGCCAATATCTAGCTTTGTAAATCCCTTTTATTCAATTAATCCACAAACTCACGGAGTGTAGAAGTCAGTCTTTCATAGGGTAGTATACGTTTAGTGCAATGCAAATAGGATGATCGTAAGCGGATGAGCTTTGCGGTTCGTTGTTCCGAGAATCTTTGCCCTGCTTCGGTGGTTTGGGGTAGGAATTCTGCTTCGCGGGGCTGTTCGCTTCGTGTTATATATATGTGTTTGCTTTCGGGATGTCTGCGATGGGTGTTTTGGGAGATTTCTGTTGGGATGGAAGGGGTTGATCGTCCATCTTTCTGTTTGGGATTTGGGGGCGATGACTTTGTAGGTGGTGCTGCTTGTGTGGGTGAATATGCTTCGCGGGAGGGTGTTGCTGCTGTTGCGTCGGGTGGTGGCTTGGGTGTCGCAGCAAGTGAGTCGGGAGGTGTGTCTAGGTGTCCGGTTAAGGTTCCTTTTCTGGCTCTAGATAAAGAGTAGGAAAGGTTGGTGAGGGAGGGAGGTTCGAATCGGTCGTTAGCTAAAGATGAGTGGGCGAGGCGTAGGTTTGATATTTGGAGGCGTGTGAATGGTATGGATGATGCTGTGAGGATTGAAAATTTGGATTTATGGGAGTTGAACAAGATGCTGAGGAGCTTCTTTCTGCAAGTTGTAAAGCGTGATGGTAGTCTGTATCCGCTTGAGTCGATTATGGGAATGTTTCGGTGTTTCGGCCGTATCTTATGAAGGGCGCAAGATGTTCGTGTGGCTTCTAGTGGTGTGATCAAGGTTCCCTTCGACATTGTGAAGAATCCTATATTCAAGGCTTCGCAGAATGCTGTCGTAGTTTCTATGAATTGGTCTGTGCAGGTACAATGGACGGTTTTAGTGTTGTGGTTTTGTGTGCAGGTACAATGGACGGTTAAGCAAGAATTACGTTGTGAGTTTGACGCGTTATTAGAAAATTGATTTCCGGTTTTATGTAAATATTTCTTATATGAAATAAAAATGTATATATTTTGGCTAGTATTTGTGTTAGTTTTTTTCGTTTTATGTTTGTTTTTAATTTGTTTTAAGTATATTTTAAGTTGAAAATGGGGGCTGTAATTTAGCCAGTGGACGTTTGCGTTTATATTACCATTACGGATGTTTGTAAATCAAACGGTTGGGATTAAAACTCACTTGACCCCAGCCATTGACGGATAAGTCTCGTTAAGAGGGCATTCCCATGCCCTCCAAAACCATGCCCTATTTCCCTGTATAGAGAAATTACCATTGTTTCCACGCTATGCTCTAGTTATGTAGCCATGGAAATCAAACTTCGAAATCACTCCACTAAAATCATGAATCAAGCCAACGTTAAGCGTGATTATAGGCATTCCATCAATCTTGCTGGGATGGCAGCCGGTTTCATGCGATGCTGTATGAAGCTTGGATACTGATCCTAGATGTCTCCCATGATACTTGTACTGCCTTAGGCGGTTGCAGCTAGTAGCGCAGGTAAACTTCTTTGATAGCAAGGTGTACTCTGCGAAATGTAGGACTCTTATAGACACACTAGAACGGGATTCCGCAACAGCAGGCATCTATGCAGGCGTGAAATTCGTCGAAAGGAAAGCCATGGGAATGTCCTCTAAGGGTGTGGATCAAGACACCTACGACCGCTGCCTTTGATGAGTTTAGTGGAATCCCTTTTGCCCACAAATGGCGCGAGGTGAAATGGCCTTTGTTAACATCACTAATTGTGTTGATGTTAAGGGGGAAAAAATTAGAGAAATTGGGATTTTTTGAGTGTTTGTGTAGAGTTTGAGTGAAAATGCGCTCTAATGGGAGCTCCTATATCCATGGCTAAAACATGGAGAAGTGCTAACCATGGAATGTGGAATGATGCATTCCCTTACATGGGAATGTTGAGTTGTGACACCTTGGCTTTTGGTCCAATATCATTACAAGAACTTTGGATGGCAATATCATTCCCTTTTTGACCAATTCTCAAAAATTTTCCCCTCAACCATGATGATGGGAAACTATAACAAAGCTCCCATCCTTGGTTGTAGAATGTTCTTTCATCTTGCCTCATCTTCCATCATCTCATATTGATGCACTCAGAAACACATGGAGATTGCCCTTCTTGGCGGGGAAACTTGGGAGCAAGGATACAACTCATCGAGGTCTACATGTTTTTGTTGGCGTGGGCACATCTCCCCCCGCATACCTCAGTTGAATATGTCCATGTCTACCTAGAAAAGACAATTCTACCCTAGAACCCCACCAAAGCCTTATTAGCATTGCCTTGTCTCGCTATCGAATGGTATCTCTTGCCACATATTAGATACTTATCGGATGCTTTTTTCTTATTTTGGTTATTAAAGTTTGGAGGGCATAGCTAGTGGGCATCTATCTCCCCTTGTCATTCTCTCAAGAAACACCCTTACCTTCAAGCATCCACACCCAATTTAGGAGGAAATCAAGAAGCTAAAAATAGTATCCATCCAAAAAGAGGTAACGATCTACTTTACCTTCATTTTTCAATTCTAATTCTAGAGCAAAAGATGGGTACAATATGCCATCAATGATTGAAAGCCATGGAAGGCATAGTTAAAAGAATGAAAATGGTCTCAAACAATATGCTTGCATAATCTATGAAAGATGGGCTTGGCATATGTAAGGGAACTATACTACTATACCTTGGGAGACTTGACATTATTGATACAAAAGAAAAGAATGAAATGCTCTAATTATCTCATCCTTGCACAGTGCCCAAAAACCCCTTGGGCCTCTACTTGATACACTTGCCTTAGCCACTCTTGCACCTCATTTATGTGATAGCCAAGGTACTTAAAAGCCTTGTAAGGCCCAATCAACACCTTGGCCCTTAAGTCCATAAAGAGCTCCTAGTACCATTTGATAATCGTGTATGTCTTGCAACATGCATACGATTGAGATGGACGATGATTGCTCATCAACATCCATCTCCTTGAGTAACGTAGAGGGGCAAATAGTCAAGTGGGAGCCCAAAGCCAAGCAATCATTTATACATTGAAGGACCAATTAATGGACATAAGGTGTTGTATGATTGCTCATCAACATCCATCTCCTTGAGGAACATAGAGGGGCAAACAGGTGGGAGCCAAAAGCCAAGCAATCATTTATACATTGAAGGACAAATTAGTGGACATAAGGTGTTGAACTTGCTTAGGTCCTAGGACTTAAGTGTTTTTATGTTATCCCCATTACGTGTATTATCGCTTCTAGAGTCCAACCACTTCAAGAGTTCCATTATATGTATATCATCCCTTCTAGAGTGCCAAGGAAGATCAAAGTTCTATTCCTAACTTTCATCACCAATACGGTTTTATGCATGATTTCAAATTTTGAAAATCACCCTTCCTCTCCTAAAACATGATTCATAACCCACAAAGTTAAATGCATGAAAATAGGCCCCTTTACCTTATTCTACTGTTATTGTCATCTCCACTTCTTATCGGATGCCCTTTCAACATGTAAGCCTCATCGAATTCTTTCTGACTTTGTTCTCGCACGCTTACCTTGAGTACCTATGCAAACACAACCTTAGTTTTGTTAATCTAACCATGCTTATTCATTAACCTAGGTAAAACTAGCTCTTGGTTAGTTCTCTAAGATAGTTAAAGCATCTCAGACCCTAAAGAAAACCAGCTAGCACTAAGTGTCCTAAGTACCCTAAGTCTAGCTAGGTCACTTTAGCTCAATTAGAATAAACAATCCACTTAGGTTTAGTTAGGATTATACTCTAGACCCTGCGACAAGTCCCTCATTGAGTCAACTACCAAAATCATCGTTAACAAACCATGGACTAGGAACCAAACCATGGAGAGCTATACCACCCAACAAACCATGGACTAGCAACCAAACCGTAGAGTACTATATCAACTAGCCATAAAACAATCAGCTCTCACCCCTGCTTACTAGAGGCCATTTAGAAAAAAGCATGACCTCACCCTACATCAATAGACCACACTGTCCCATACCACATCTGCAATGATGGTATAGCTTTTTCAGTCGATTTTTTTAATGGATTTTTTAAATTGATTTTGAGATGGAACTTTTAAATGGAAGTTTTTGGTAGGTCAAGTTGAATATTTGCTTCGATTTGTCCCTCTACCAACAAAATTTTTTGATTGATTCTTTCACAAATTTTGTTAGATGGAATTTTTGGCACAATATTTGTAACATTGAAATTGATTAGATTCAATGCTAACCATGTCTTTTCATCCCAATTCGACTGTTACTTTGCTCTCTCTTGAAGTTGATCAAGAGTGAGTGGAGTTGCTGAAGTTGTTGCCAAAGAATCGAGTCTCTTCTTTGTCTCTAAAATAATGTCCCACAACTTCTTTAACTGGAAGATATTCACCATCTTGAATTTCCAGTTACAAAAATTATTGTCATCTAGCATTCTGTTCTAATCTAGAATGATAATAGTGCCATCGAAGATGATGAGAGTGAAGCTTCTTTTATTCTTTCCTATTAAATTGTTGCTTTTGGACACATCCCTAGAATCAAGGCAAGTTTTAGTACACATAGTGGACAATGCATTCATCTTTTATTCATACCACTTGCATTCATACAATTGCACAATACCAAGCTACACACATTAATGCGTAAAACGATTGAGCAGCTAGATTATTTCCATTTTCAAATATGCCTGGTTGAAAGAAATGTTTTTACATTCGGGTTCTTCACATGAAAATAGAAACCATAATGCACCAATGCATAATACACCATTGCACAATGCACAGTGTAGAATCTTCTATGCATAACACTTACAGTCATGCACAAGAGAATATTGCATGCACTATCTTTTTTTACAATGCATGATGTGAAGTGCATAATATTATGTGCATGCAAAATCTTTTTTTGCAATGCATAATGTGAAGTGCATAATACTCTGAGCTCTTGTTCATACTTTTACAAATGAAATAGGAGAAACACAATGCACACTTGTACTAACATAAAGTGAGCATGTCATGTTAAAGGACAATGAAGGGATAAAATGAGTTTTATAAGATCATAAACAATGTCTATGCACTTGTACATACTTTTACAAAATGAAATAGGAGAAACACAATGCATACTTATACTAACATAAAGTGAGCATGTCATGCAAAAGGCAATGCATTGAAAGGATAAAATGAGTATATAAGACCATTGAAATGCTGCTCTCGATAGTACATGAAATCACAAAACACATTGCTTAAATCTCACACCAAGAAGTATTGTTATGCCACATAGTGAGCCAAAGCCTCTCGTGCTACTTGAGCTCTACCAACAGCACCACCAGGCTATTGCCATGCAAGGGCCACATGCCACCACTCATCCTATAGGGGATGATCCTAGCTTGCATCCGAATGCACACTTGACCACAATACATGCGGAGGAGAGCTTGAAGTTCTTAATGCTCTTCAAGCATCGGAACGCACACTCGACCACAATACATGTGGAGGACATTGGAAAGTGAGGCAAAACTTCTTTGAATGATTGTTCTTGCCACAATAAGTGCAAGGATAGATCTTGTAGCAATCTTTTTCAAGATGATTGGTCTTTCCACAATGATTGCATGTCTTGTACTTGCTCTTTGATGAAAACTTTACTGCAAGTGCTTGTGTGTGCACTTCACCCATTCTTGAAGTGTTCTTTCTCTCTTCCTCTTGTAAAGTACTGATGATGCCCTCCAATGTGGGTTGGGGAAGATTCTTCAAGGTAGTCACAACATAATCATAGTCTTGAGGCATACTCTTCAAGAGCACAACCATAGCATCATCTTCAGTAACTAGAGAGTTGATTGAGGCTAATTGTGTCATAAGACTCCTCAAAGTATTAACATGAGCTGCAACATTGTCTCCATCCATCTTAAGTTCAAAGAACTGAATTTTCAAATTCAACTTAGAAGTATGAGAGCTAGCACCAAATAACACATCTAACTTATGCCAGGCCTCAAAAGGGGATTCCAAATCTGAAATATGATGCACATAATCATCTCCCAAACCTAATGCAATTATTACATAAGCTTTCTCTATCCTTTTAGCATGTGCAGGTGTAGTTGAAGAAGAGTCACTCACCTTCCCTTTACCTTTGGTTGTGGTGGATTCACCTTCTTGAGATGATTGATTCCCTTACTTGACCAAGTCCCACAAATTTTCTTTCATAAGCACAAATTTGATTTTCATTTGCTAAGTGTGAAAACCTTGGCCATTGAACGTGTCTATCTTAAAGGTAGCCATGAGAGGGTCTTATCTTTATCAGGCAGTGTCTACTCTCTTACAAAAATGACTAATCTTGCTGAACAAAGAAATCTCCCTCACCATATAAATGTAGATTGCCAGAGAGAAACTCAGAAAAGCCTAGTTGTTTAGCATAAGTATAACTAGTTGGCTTTTCCCAAAGCCTCTTAACTGGAGTCTTCTTGACCTCAAACTTTGACTTCTTCTTGGGCTTGTCTTTCTTCACATGAGCTTCATTTTAAGAACAACAAGATGAAGGCATATTCACTTCACAAATATATCATAAATGCATCATGAGCTTTTCAAAAACTATCAAATTCAGGACAATGCTCCAAAGGTGAAGTTGAAAAATGCTTTAGATCACTTCAAATGAGCAAGCATCCAAAAGCCCAAAGATTACTTACATAATAATGAAACTTTCTAGCACTTAACCATGTTCAATGGTTCACTGTAGAAGCAAAGATCACTGTTACCCCCAAATTGAATAGTTTGAAGTTGGAGGCCTCAATTGAAGACTTCAAGAGTAGCAAACAAAGGGCTTTCTAGTGGAATGGAAGCCCCTATTGTGGAGAGTGTCCAACATGAAGCAGAGGCACAATTGCACGTGTCATTGTCTGTGGGAAGCTTGTCAATTTCGACTGGTTTTCTGCTAAATGCTCTACATCCAATGGACCAAATGGGCTGATATTTGGACATAGCACTCCTCTAGTAGTCACCCAGCTTGTGCTTAGAGGGATTAAGTTGATTTTCTCTGCACAAGTCGTATTGAATGAAAAGTCATTGAACAGAGGGAGTGTCGGCACGGGCTATAGGGGGCATCTCTCTCTAATTGCTTGGTGTCAAAAGTGCACTCCAAGTAGAGAAAACTTCAGCTCAAAGGGCTCTGGGAATGGTCGCTTAATGGAGGAGAACGAAGCTAAGCAAGATTTGGAGAGAAAGAGGGCTGAAATGAAGAAGAAGGTGGAGGGTGGAGAAGAAGATGATGAGATGGCATATTGAAGCTACAATGGGCTAGGGACTCAAGGAGGATCTGATACCAAATGTTGGAAAGAGTGAAAGAGGATCTCATGGAAGAGAGTGTGGGAACCAAATGGCAAAATGTTCCATTGAGTTGAGAGGAAGTCCTCTCTTTTATAGAATGGGAGAGAGGGTGGCCTAAATCAATGGCACCTCTCCTACATCAAAGGAGGTAACTCCGAAATCATAGGAACTCCACAATTATAGGCACCACCCCATGTGGGGGCCTTTGCATTACATCATCACCTGTGTCATGGCCTATGGCACTAAGTGTGCCTCTTCTACACAAACACACACACAACCATATGACTACTAGTGGATGCACACATGCACCTAGCAAGCCCTTGATCACACACATCCCAAAAAAGGAGATTTTGGTGGAGGAGAGGTTGAAGTTGAAGCAATGATAGCAATTGTGCACAGGTTCTCAAATGAATCATATGCTAAATTCTTAGTGAGTAATCCCCATCACCAACTATGTACTCCCATATGCAAGAATCACCATCAACAAAGTTAGCACCATTGAAAAGAATACCATGCTCAACGGCCTAGTAGAAGGATGAATTCTTGAAAATCATTTGGTCGTTGCTATACCGGGCCATCCAAAAAAACACATCCTAAAATCACATATCACTATTTGCAATTTCTTGCAAGCACATGGACTACCTTTTGTTGCGATCTTACCAATCAGAACTTGCCTCTCCATTGCAGCACTTGATCTTGATGTGTGTCACATCAATAGATCCACAACAATTGGGGAGTCTTTACTATTGTTGGAACCCCCACCTCACTTGAGAAATAGACACAGTATCACTGAGCCATGAAATGAAATGTGAGCGATAGCTAAGAAGGGCTGAAACAAACTAATGCGTGATCTTCATGACATTCGATTTCCCTATCTCGAAGTGCTCACTCATCTGAACAACCTGCATCCCACTAGTGAATTGCAACACCCTCACAGTGACTTGCTTCTCCACTGAGATGAGGTGAGCACTTATGGAAGCAAGTGGTGTAGGACCGTCCCCCGGCTGCAAATATTTGAAGTAGAGAACAAAGGTCCTAGAACAAAGAGATGGGCAAGTGAAAGATCTCATGAAAGCACGCATTGTCACCATATGTGAAGATTCCACCATTCCAAGATGCTGAGCTTCATGTAAAACTCGGAGATGGTGAAAATAGCACCATGCTGGGTGACAAGGTCCATCAATTATGCCCTCATTTGATTGTGAATAATGCTTGAGAGGAATGTGGGTCAGTGAAGTTGTGGGGAGGAAGAGGCATATAAAAAGGTAGCTAGGGCTACATGGCAGCGATGAAAAAGGCTTGAAGGGTGTACCTTATAGTGGGAAATATCCGAATTTATGACTCATTTGATAGTTTGGTCATTGACTTCAAGATAGTTACACTCGCATGCCACCCTTATAAATTCACTAATTGATTGTTTTGGCATTTGTTCTTGCACTTTCTTACATCAACCTTCTAAAGCCTTTTGGCTATCTCTGTCACATTGTTGCCAATATATTATACAATTTTGATCTTTAACACAAAATTGTTTCATCATGGACTTTTACATTGCTATTCCATCCATTTTTGAACTGCATACCTAAAATAAAGGAAGTTTGTAGTTGAGTAAGTCCATAACTATATTGGTATGCCACTAAAACCTCCTATGTAGTGTTATTTCTCAAACATGGAAACTAAAACCTTTAAAGTGTGAATTCAAGAAATAAGACATTATATAAGAGGCAACAGCCAATAAAGCATTACACTAAAGCACACAACACAGCGTGTAACATTTGAAGGCAAAGGGGAATTGACAAAATGTGTGGACAACTTGAAAATGCATTTCATTCCAACATCAGAAGTCTCCAACACTATAGTAGGTATGATGACATTCACAACTTGACATCAAGTTTGCTGATACAAAATTCTCCAACATACATCAACATAGGAAAGGCACATCCTTGCACTATTGGCTAGAAATGTGATTTGTGGCAGTGCAATCTCTTTTGAGATTTTGACCAGGTCTCTATCATGGGCCAACCACTCCTTCTCTACCATAGCCCAAGCTTCATCTATGCTGGCAAAGCTTTCAATAAGGTGTCGAGATGCCTCCTGAAACTAGTACTCCATAATGTAGAGGCGCCCTTGCTTGTGGCAACGCTTCCCACTGGTGTGATGTGCTACAAATACTGCATCAATGTCATCATTGTAAGCCCATGGCAATTGTGTAGAAGGCTCATGGGTAGGTTTCTCTTAACAAGATACTGTATGCAAAAAAAAAGGGGGGACACAAACCTGTGAGAAAGGCCAATGGGCATTAAAGTTTGAAGGCAACGTTTTGATGAAAGAAACAACTCTAACAAAATTTCTACCTATAAAATCAACAACTGTATCTACTAAAATGTCTTCAAGAGCCACAACCTGCTGGATGCCAAACCTTGCCTCCATAGCCCTGAAAAGGTCCCTGGGTCCAACATATTAGTCTTCATGAAAATATTCTTTTTGACGAGACCACCAGCGGGATCTTGGAAGACTAGGTGAAATGAACTTGTCATCTTTCACATACCAATATAAGTCATGGCCTAAGGGGATGGCAGTCCAAAATGGCCTTGAAGTGCTTCCAAATTTGATTCCAGTGGTTCTTGCCTGCAAACTAGTTTTAGGGTTTAGGGTTTAAGGTTCTAGCTCCATGACAATGGCAAGCAAAAAACTCCCACCATGAGTTTTTTGTGTGTATTTTCCTCATGAGGGCCCCTAAGTTCATATCAGCCAACATAATCTTTCGTGCATCCAACAACACAATGGTCTCCTCAACCAGTCCTATGTCAAAACCCTATCGGAGGCTACTATATCTTGCACATGAGTGGACATGTTCTCAACGATAGCAAGGGCAACTTTTACAAGTGAAACAAGAACATCATGGATAGGCGCATTGGGAGCAATATTTTCAACATTACAGGACACAACTTTCATAGTAGGAGCAACATTCTCAACATCCAAGGCCATGACCTTTGCAGGACATTGCAATGCAACAACACGTTTAGAAACCACAGGTCTAATGCTTGTGTAATACGTGAGTAGGGAAAACATGGATGGACAGAGAACAATAGACAATAATGCAAAATAAGCATCACAGGCAAGGGAAGAAGTTGCAGAACGTTGCATGCCATGATGTGACAAATGATGTGCTCCAACAGATGGGCCACAGGGAGGGGGGTGAAGTCAAACATTTCATTGCAAGAAATTGCCCATCAATGCATCCCTATAAAACAATCCCCAATGTCCCCTCCACGAGACTCTCCATGAAACTCTGCATGGAAAGGCTATCAAAGGGCATACTAGCATTCAAGCTGACCATGGCATACAAGTCATGGCTAGAATTAACTGAGTAACTCCATATCCAAGAGCACGCAAGCAAAAGAAATAGCTCCTACCAAGACTTGGAACAAAAGAGAGGCTCACTGATGAATACAAGAAGCTTGGTGTGACACCCATTTTGAAGCCATCCCTGGATCATGTCCCACCACACCAAAGGAAGGAGAATGAAGATGAGAATAAAGAGGAGTAATAGTGTGCTAGCAGAGGCAGGCTAGAGCTACAAGCTTCATTTTGGAGGGAAGGCAAAGCATGGATGGAGGGCATGCTGTGGAGACGAGCCATGTGAAACACCTGGGGTGCCAATTCCCTTTAGTAAGAATACCTATCAAAATATTGAGTATGATATGAATTTAACAATATGGCATGAGTAGAAATTAGTCAAAATAGCATGGTTGTGTTCTACACTAAAAGAGCTTCAAATATATCTTTATGCCTTGAAATATATGTAACACATGAAAAAGTTACATTAATTTGAAAGGACATGGGTTTTCATATTTTAGTGTATTTTTTGTTTTACCCCCCCCATCCAAAACACCCCCCCCTTGGCCTCACATGTTATGAAAAATATGTACAAATCTTAAAATCTTGCATATATTTCAAGGCATATACCATATATTTTGTGAGGGGCGGGACATGACATTTTCATATTTTTCCCTTGCATATTTTGAACTCTTTTTAGGAAATCTATGCATATTCTATATGGACCTTGTCCCCCCATACCCTGGATTTTGGACGAGGGTAGTAACATGATATAATTGAGTTGGCACCTCAGGGTGAAATGGCGATGCAAAGGAGACATTGAAGATGATGAAGAGTCAAATGAAGGGGTGGAAGACCACCCATGTTATAGCATGGAGCATGATTGGAAGTTTCCCATCATGCTGAGCCATTCATTGGCGGGCTTCAAGAGGAAGTGCCACTTCTTGGCGGCCACCTCTCCCTCAGCAAGGGGAGCTAGAATTTGAGCCCACTACTGGAGTTTAAATTCAAGGGTACAAAGCATGAAGGGACCGTGTGGCCGCTCATACCCATGCCTTTAACAAACTACCACCATCCAATTGAGAACCAGTGACCATGCCCTCACACTAAGGCTGGGTTCACACCACCCCACCAAGCCACACAAGAAGAAATTGCAGAGGAAATGGACGAGCGGGTGTGGTGGTTCACACCAATTGGTCATTATCATTTATCAAAGATCTACCACTTTATTACAACAAAGGTTGATTGGTCTAGTGGTTGAGAGATTCTTTCATGCCAAGTGATAGGGGTTTGAATGCCAATTAGTGCACTTCACACTTTTTTTTTCACTCACTCAGCTCCATGGGCAACCTATATGGGGGTGGATGTTTGTTGACACTTCATCTCCGGCACTCCTGGCTAACATAGAAAAGGTGCATGGTGTTAACCCAACCAGGTGTTGTGCTCAGTGAAGATGCCCTCACAATGGAGATACCCTCTCTTCCAATCCTAAGTATGACATGCTCAGATGATAGAACGGATGACAACATTAACACTCGGAGTTCGGGGTTAGTTGTCACAAGAGAACCGTATGGTGATGGGAGAATACCGAGTTACACACACTTAAAGAAAGAATACTGAGTGCAGTACATTAACAAAGACAAGTATATGGACAAACAGAATCAACTTATATTGATCTGTGTACAACCAAGCCACCTCGGCTTGCAATGAACACTCAATCACTCCCTATCCTAGCAAGCTGAGGTTAGAGGAAGCGAACTCAGCACACTGCTCTCTTGTTCTCTTCTCTGCCTATTACAACTACATCATCTACCTAAATAAATTTGCCTTCTAAGAGTGGTGTGCTTGGTGCGTCATGTCGCTAGTGCAGATTGGTGGAGCTAGCACAATCTCTTACACCTCTGCTACAAAATGGTGCTTGGTGGTTCAAGACTCTGCCGCTTTCAAGTAGGTCGGCACTCAGTGACTGCACTTCAACCCATGGATCCATGTTAGCCTAACCCGAGGGCTAACGTTTCACCTTGCCCATCCTTAGCCATGTCCTCCCGAACTAGCAAAGATCAGCTATTGCTCGAACGCTCATGCTCAAGGGTTGAAGCCACGTGGTCGCCGATGGTGATGGTGCCTCCGTCAAAGTGGGGAACACGAATGAGATGGTTGACTTGAAGGGCCAGCATCATTTGTTGTAGAGGCTCGGGGAGGAGAAGTTGGTTGCTCAGCTTCAAGCCCCTTAGGTGACCACGAACAAGCAAGCTAATGTCAAAGAGAGGTTGCTCGGGGTTTGTGAGCCAATCCATAGTCCACGCCTCGGCCAATAGGTCTTCGTGCATCTCGGTGATGTCCAGTGCCACTCTTTGACAGGTGCCTTGGTCACCCTCTCCATGTCACCCTCTTTGGAGGAATTCAAAGTGTAGTGCCAGACCTGGGTCACCCTCTCCTACCACTTAGTGCCTGGATCCTTACATAAGTCCCTAACCTTATTTTGCATTGCCACTACCTTTGTAACACGACTACTAATAAGCTTCTCGATCTCCCGCAAAATTTTGCAGTAATAAGAAGGGAGAGAGCATTGTAGGCTTGGGCAATTAGCGAATTTGAGCAATGATCAATTGGTGCTCTACCTTGAAAATGTTGTGCTGGCGTTGGGCACACTCTTCAACAAAATGGTTGAAGGCTTTAATTGCTCGATCATATACTTATAGAATGGGATGCACTAGCTCGAGTACACCCTGATGTATAGATTGTGGGGGAGTGGTGAACTCAACTTCCTCGATCTACTGATAGACCCAATATCGTATAGGCATCTCCTCCCGACCCAAAACTTGGTGCAAAACTTTCGGAGCTGGTATAGCTATAGGCAGATCCTGTGTTGCCAATATGGGCTCCGACCTCCAAAATATGCTTGGTTTGCATCTTCAAAATTGCAATGGGTCTATGTAGTTGTGCTCTTGCACTTTGCTCGGCCTACTGGGTTGAGCATTGTGTTGTCTCGATGGTGACTCACGTGTCGTGGGGATCTTGAAGGAATGCTGAAGGAGCCTCCACTCCAAACTACTACTTGTGAGAGCAATGTAAGGCACGAGCCATCCACATGAGCTCTCGGATTGTTGCAATGTGTTTCCATGAGAGAAAGAGGGAAGGGGGAGAAGGGGGAAGAGAGGAGAGAAGGGAGGGAGAAGGAGAAGGGAAGAAGAGAGTGAAGGGGGATGGAGTGGCAAACACAAAGGCACTACAAAGGAAACAAGAGAATACCCAAAGACACACTTGAAGAGAAGAGGGAGCTTGTATTCCAAACTTTTGCATACAACAATGAAGACCAAAGTCTACCATTTTGTCTTTTATACAAGTCACCTTTTGAAGGGAGGGCCAATCCTTTTCCTTTTAGCACTCTCTCTTTCTTTACATTTATAAGGCTCTTGGGCCCGTAGGGTGCCAAGGCATCTTTGCTATCCTTTCAATCTCTCTTCTATTGTTCCACTCTTGTATGTTGGAAAGAGCACTTGTGTCAACCATATAAGAGTGCCAAATAGCGCTTGTGTTAGCCTCGTGCCTCTAAGGCCTAAGCTATTTGGGGCTCAACCCCCCTGAGGCTTGTAGTAGCCGCTTGAGTTATTTGTGGCAATTTGCGGCTTGAGCCTATAATAACCACTTGGGTTATTTGGGGCTCAAACCCTGAGGCATGTAACCGCTTGAGTTATTTGTGGCAATTTGTGGCTTGAGCCTATAACCGCTTGGGTTATTTGGGGCTCAAACCCCTTGAGGCTTGTAACCGCTTGAGTTATTTGTAGTTCAAACCCCATGAAGCTTGCACTGTACTCCTTCCATGGCTACAACCATTGAAGTAAATCATGAAGCCTAATCACCTCTAATCACTGATTACCCTGCATTCTGCGACTCTACCCTGTGGTTGTTAACATGCCCCCCTTCCTATTGCTGAGCCGCCAGCCGCACTGGAGGAGGTGGGTGGAGAGGACCGTCTAGAGGACTACGTAGCAGTCCAGTTGACAGGGAGTGAGTCGAGTCAAGTATGAGTAGAACTTCCAAAAATGGGTGGCGTGCATGTCCTCATACATGCGGATGTGATGGCCATGGAGATTGCAGACGCAGAGCTAGAGACAAAGGTCCTAAAAATGAGTGGGGCCGATGTCAGGGTTGAAGCAATCTGATTGTTGAGATTGTGGACCTTGTCGTCAATCGGCCGACTGTGGGTGGGGAGATCACAGAGGAGTAAGAGGAGAAGGTGGTTGAAATGGACCACCGCAACGATGGCTGGATCAGGGATAGTAGAGCCATACATATCGTTAAAGAACTGGAGGTGGAAGCAAAATCCCTCTTGTGTCATCTCTTTCGGGAAGTTGTACTTGGGAAAATTGTAAAAAATGTTGGGGTCTCGTTGCTGTAGCTTGCAGAATTCAGCCCAATCCATCAACATTCCATGGGCATGTACAAGGAAGGGGTGGATCCAGTGGTTGTAACACCAAAAGTGCTCCTTTTTTAGGAAGGGGATGTGCCAACAAGGCTGGAGATCGGCATCGGCATCAGTCAGTGGAACTGGAGCATTGGGGGCGAGGTGATAACCTCCTTGCATGTGCTTTGGATGTGCGCACTACCAGTTCTTGAAGGACTAGATGATGAACTACGTAAGGGGGTGCACCTCCAGGATTTCGTAGAGATGGAGGTGGGAGCCTTCAAGCTACTTCTTCCAGTGGTGCATGAGGGCTGTCCGGTAGTTCCTGGAATGATTGCAGATCAGGTCTCCATTGTACATCTTCCGGTAGGGAGGAGGGAGGATTTTGAGGAACCTCATCATCTTCCATTGGCATTGGTTCCTCCTCTACTCTCCGTGGGGGCCGTGTCAATGGGCATATGTATAAAATTGGCTAACTTAAGCAGCATATTGAAAGCCTCTTTTGAGAGGTCAACCGGGGCAGTAGATGAGATGGACAGGGAGATCTCGTGTTGTGCGGTGCTGGTGTTAGAGGCATTAGATGAGTACTCAGGATGATTTATGCAAGGAAGGGGGGTTGGGAGGGGTTGGGTGGCTTGTTGGGTTGGCTAGGCAGGATCAATGGGAGGCAGTTGTGGAAGCTCAGTAAGTGGGGTGGAAGAATTAAATATTGTGATAGCTTTTTGGCCCTCCTCCTCGGGAGCTTCCTCAAGGTATGCTACGTGGATTGTTTCAAATTTGCTAACCAAGGACTCAAGTGAATCTTGGAGAGCTTGTAGCACCCATTATAGAGTATTCATGCTGAGGGGATGGTAGTGGTGGATTGGTAAGCCACAAGATGCCCTTGTGTTTGTATTGCGGAGGCACGGCCATAGGTTTACATCCAATTGATGTCAGCTTGCAGACTATCTAGAGTGTAGACCCATGGGCTGAGCTCATCGGGCTTGGCTGATTGCATCACATCATTGTCCGTAGGATAATTTGTGGACTCTGTGATGATGCGGCACCATGCCTAGAAGTTAACCAAAATTGGATGAGCGGCGAGGGTTTGGAGGTCAGAGGGGCAAAGGAGAGAGAGGCTAGATGGCTGAAGGTCTAAGGAGAAATAAGACATGGCAAGAATGGGGCAGCAATGATCGAGATTACGACAGAGGATGGTTTGGAGGGCGTTAGGAGGAAGTGGGGCAGTGAGGTTGAGGTGGAAGATGAGTTTCTATGCGTGGAGTGCATTGAAGTGCATTTGGAGTGTTTGGGGGATAGTGTGTGGGGCGAGTGTGTAGGTGGCTAACTGTGCAAAGACCTCCTTGTACATCTGAAATTCGTGCTACTCGTAGTCTTCCAACCTGGAGTCCTCTATGTGGCTGGGGGTACGCAGTTGCTCATTTTGTTCCTCCCGGTCATATCCCTCCTGAGTATGTGCTTGTTGTGCCTCTACTTGTGCCTATTGTTTGTTTGCAATTTGGAGGTGGGACTCTACTTTGTCAACCTAGTCCATGAGTGTTTGGACCAGGGATTCGCTTGCAGTGGCAAGCTCATCCTTGAGCTGGTGACTAATAGCTCAAGCTCCTCTGCTTTTATGTGGTACTCCTCTACTCAATCGAGGGTCGTTTGCCATATGGCTTGGGCAGTGACCATTAGGGTATGGCTATCGTGCACAGAGAGCTGTGCCTAGAGGAGAGTTGAGGAGAGTTGAGAGGCATGTTCCTCCGTCTCTGTAGAATTGTTCTTGCCAATTGTGGGAGCTAGGCCATTGCCTCGAATAAATGCTGCTCCATTTGGTCAGCATGAGAGAGTTGCTCTGCAATCATGTGGCTATAACCGCTTGGTGCCCGATATTGGGGTGCATTGTGTAAGACGTTACAAAGATATGGTGTTGTAGGCATAAAGTCAACCCTATGGTTGACCAATAGTACTTGGGTACTATATATACCAAGTACTTGTATTGTTTCATTTCAACATTTCTATTGGAGCTTTCTTGTGTGTGCACTCTTGCTCACTTGTGTTCATAACCTGTCTCCACTTTGTTCCTACATTTGGTATCAGAATGCTTTCATCTCTAGAGCCCATTTACGCGCTTGCTTCCAAACACCTACAAGCTTAGTTCTCACATTCAGCTCCTCTAGTTCAGTCTGGTGCCTCGTTTCATCACCAGAAACTTGTTTTAGAGCAGAAAAAAATAGTCCAACGGCTGTTTTTTGACCTTTTGAGGTGCGACTTTGACGTTTTTCAAAATTTATGAGCTGCCTTCATACAAAAAACTTGTCCCGCACCATTTTAGGCAAAAAAAATAATATTTTGACTTTTTTGTCCATACAATTGTACGTACGTCCGTACGAATCTGTTTATACAGTTGCACGACAGTGCTAGGAGTCTGTACGACTTGTCAAAAGGTGATTTTGAGTCCATACAACTTGTTAGAAGGCGATTCGAGTAGTTTTTGGCATTTTTGCTCAGATCTGGACTCTTTTCAACTCTAGCCTCTCTCGGGTGCATTCTAGTAGCTCCAGGTGTCTCCATACTTCTCCAAGCTCTTCCCCACACATGTATTGTGTTTAGAAGTACTCCTGACAGCTTCATTCAGCTCCAAACAACTCACTTCAGCTCCTTTGCCATCTCTAGCTTGCCCACACAGTCAGTGGACTATTTTGCAAGGGGTTCTGGCCAAGGTGTGATTTCAATAAGTGTTTTGAGTACTATTTTTATAGCCCATACTCTTGCACTCTCAGGTGCATTTGTAGATACTCTGCATTTTTGGGTGCATTTGCAGTTACTTTACAGTTGTGGATGCCTTTGAGCTCCATTGGATGCATTTGAGCACTCATGGGTGCACTATTTCATATTTGGGTTGTGCATTTTCAGTTTGGGATCGCACTTCAGATTGCAGCAGAGTGTAGTGATTGGTTTATGCCATTTTTGTAGTGATTGCATTGTGCAATCAGTGGCATTTCAGAGCAGCCATACTTTGCATTTGCATCAAGCATTAGTTTGGGATTTGCAGGCACCTTTGTAGCCAGTTGCACTTTTGGGACTTGCAGTTCTTTTTGCAAGTACATTTGCAGCTTGTGGGTATCCCATTTTGCATCATGTCAACTCTTTCAAACAGTTTTGGTAATTTGTGTGAGGGTGACAAGCTGGCTGGACCAAACTATGCCTTGTGGTCATTCATGCTTAAGAACATCTTGGTTGGTAAGGGCTTGTGGGATATTGTTATTAGGGATGAGGTGAGGCTAGCAAGCTCATCTACATCCAGCACAGCTTCTTAGAGTCAGACTACAGGCAAACAATCGTCTATTACAGCCCCTCCTGTTAGTCCCATAGCATCGACGGAGGAGCAGAAGAAGTTTGACCACCGCAGTGCCCAAGCAATGTTTTTGATTGCCACAAATGTGAAGAGGGACATTATGATGACTATCAAGTCATGCAAGGATGCAAAGGTATCATGGGAAAGATTGGCAAAAACGTATCATCTTAAGAATGAGGCAAGGGCCATTGCCTTGATAAATCGGCTCAAGGATATTGAGATGCAAGAAGGCCAAGCCATCATTGATCATATTGCCAAGATCACTAATCTACATGATCAGCTCACAAGTATTCATGAGGAAATAGAAGACAAGAAGCTCATCTCTATTACTCTCAATAGCTTAGCACCCTCATATGGCACATTCGTCACTTCATTGACCATTGTTCTCAAGGCAGCCCCACTCTCATTCGATCAGTTAGTTGGGCTTTTGTTGCAGGAAGAGGAGAGATGCTCAAATTCTACCAAAGCCTCTCGTCACGGTGAGCAAGCACTTGCTATGGGTGGAAAGGTCAAATTTGAAGAAAAGGTTGAGCCAAAACACAGCCATACAACTCAGCCCAAGGAAGGGAATGCAAGCAGTTCAAGCAAAAATCAAAAAAAGGATAGATGCAACTATTGCAAGAAGCCAGGACATTACATCACAAAGTGTCAGAAAAGGATTGCCAATGAAAAGAAAAGGCAAAGGGACAGCTCTAGCAATAATTTTGTTGCCCCCACTGAAACTCATGCTTCAGATGCACATGGTGAAGCTCATCTTGCCCAAGGTGATAGAGATTTTGTGTTTGTTGCATCTAATGAGAAGATGGATGCCAGGGGGGATTTGAATGCTGAAAATCAATCAAGGGATGCTTCCCTTGTTGGAAGTGATACATGGTATATCAACATTGGTGCTACTAAGCACGTGACTCCTCGCCAAGAGTGGTTTGAGAGCATCACACCTATTCATGGTGGAAGACAGGTTACATGTGCCAATGATGCTTCTCAAGACATCATCGGAGTTGGGCACATTCACATTCAACTTGATAATGGGAAAGTTAAAGTATATCCGAGATGTTTGGTATGTTCCAGATTTGAGGCATATTCTGATTTCAGTTTCAAACATTGCCCATGATATATCCATCTCTACACCATATATCATGGTGTCCCAAACTTTTTTATCACTGCCCTTCGCCAAAGAGACCACATATTTATGGGCATTGGGACTCTCAGGCAATTTTAATTTCTTAACTAACGAGTAGTTTAAGAAATTATGTGTTGCACTATCATCGACCATCACTCTTACTCTTTGCCCCTTAATTTTTCCATGCATCATGAGGACCAAAGGTGGGCTGCCACATTGCCGATGATAGACAGCACATGTGGGTGCTATCCTCATGATAGACCTCTACCTCAGTGTACTTTTCAGTACCATTAAGCGATAACACTTGCACCGCATGCACTTGTTTTGGTGGAGGTCTATTTGGGGCTTTAGCTCTCACTGGTTTATTTTTAGGACAGTTCCAAGCAGCATGGTCTTTGCCCAAACATTTGAAGCAAATATTTTCTTGCCTGGCCCTTTCATAATCCTCTTTTTTCAAGAGAGGATAATTTTGTGTTTGAGGTTTCTTAGGTGATGCCCGAGGAACCTCCTTCTTAAAGTGCCCCTTCCTTTTCAAATTGGAAAATTTATTGAACTTTGGAACAAAACCTGTTTGCTTCGAAGTTCCAATTCTGAATTTCCCCGTCGTATCATCATATATTTGTGCATACTTAATGGCTTCCTCGAAGGCTTTTGGAGAATTTCTTTTCACCTCAACCTTATAAGTGTCTTTGAGACCTCTCACGAAACCCCTTATCTTTTGGAATTCATCAATTCCCTTTAGCTTAAGGACTGCCTCCCTATAATTCGCTATGTACTGGACTAGAGTGTTTTTACCCATAGTGCAATTGTCCCAAGCCTCCCACACTCTTTCTAATTCATTTTTCGGTAAAAACTCTTTTAGGAAGGCTTGTTCAAACTCAGTCCAATATCTAGGAATTTTATCACTCTCCCTGTGGCTCATCCACCATTTATAGGCTTTATTTCCAAGGGAAAGACTTGCTTCCATGACTTGATTTTCAGGAGGTGTATTCCTAAGTCGATGAAAGTCTTGCCATTTTTCCAAGAACGTATTAATCGCATCTTTATTACACTCCTTTTCTTCCCCATTGAAAATTGGTGGTTTTAAGTCCTTAAGGATGTTTGAGGTTTCTCTAAGTCAAGAGGTAGACCTCTCAACTTGATTAGGGGGAATCGGTGATTTTTCAGTAATAGATACCGATTGAGAATCGGCTATCTTTATTACAGCTTCAGCTAGGGTTTTTAATTTTTCACTAATAACCCCTAACTGTGTTTCTATATTTTGTGTTCGAGTTTCAAGTTTAGTGAATTCCGCATACGGAATTCACTAATCACCATAATCAATATCCTCCATTTCTACATTATCCTCTTGAGTTTCAGTTTGTACCTCCTCATGTATTTCCTCTCTAACTATTGCTTTTCCCTTTCTAGTCCTTTCCTCGGCCTCCCTAATCATACCATCCCTTTCTAGAGTTGTCATTTTAAAAATGTATATTTTCCAGAAAATGTAAAGTAAAGCGCTTTATATCAGATAGAAAAATATGATGCCCACTTCCCTGGTATTTGTTCGATGGTCTTGAATTTGTCTTTGAAGCTGATGCGTCCTCTCACGCTTTAAATTCTTGATCTCTCTCCCCGATCCCACTCTTCTTGCTTCCCTCGATCTCGAATGTCTCGATTTCGATTGTAAATCCTTTACTTGAAATCGGCGAGGCTAATGAATCTTGGAAAGAAGGATAAGGTGAAAAGACTTTGAAAAGAGAGGGGGGGCTTTAAACTTTAGAGAGGGCTATAAATACTCCGGTGAGGTGGCTTTTTCCAAAGATTTTTTAAACCTTTGGATGACGTGGCTTTCATAAAGATTAAAGCTATGCGTGTTTGTGCAGCATGCAGGTCGACGATTGTGCGATGATTTGTTGCGCAATGATTTGCGCCATCCTTTGCAGGCTCGTTCAAGTGATTGCAGCTTTCTCTGCTTTAATTTCCTACCAGTCCTGTAGCTCCTACTCTCATGATGACGACCGCACGTTAGCCACAGCTCCTTCACGGTGGTAGTGATGATGCAATGCCTGGGTACTCCAATTGTTTCAAAGGGAAGAGTATTGCATCAGAAGGCAGCTGCTAGTGATTACAATAGTACCCACGGAAATTGTCGCACAACTTTCTCCTTGTCTGCACACTGCTGCTACACATAGCCGAGAGCAAATCAAAGGGCTTGCCTTATCACGTCGATTCGCGGGCTGCTATAGTAGATAGCCTTAATGAAGCAGCTGCATAGCATAGGTATGATTCATAGCTTTGAAGCTCTCGACTCCCAAGTTCCAAAGCTACGTAAATTGTGACCTTGAACTCAGTCCAGATAGCGACGAATCACGATCTTCATGAAATTTGAAGGTTTTAAATCTCCTCAGTCCATCAATCACGATCGGCTTTGATACCAATGTTGGGTCTCCTCAAACCTCGAGGGCTTCTACTCATAATCCTCCACCCAACCACGGATTCCTTTCTCTTGGAGCCCCCTCAACCTTCTTTCTTTTTTTGGCTCCCTCTAGAATCCCCCCTCCTAGCCCAGCACTTGCCACTTGGCTTTAGCCTCCAACTTTGGTGTCACATGTCCCACAAGGGACTCCTCTCTTTATGGCCCTCTCTAGGACTCCTTATGCACCACCTCATAAATGCCTAGACCTAGGTGTGACCCTAGATCTAAGCTCTTTAGGCCCTATTAATGCAAGTGCTGCAAGCCCTCTGGCTTCCCGCCTTATACCGTGGTCACACGGTATTATAGTTGACGTAATAATGGCGCATCTGTCAGGCTATTGGAGCCATGCCTCTCCAAGTGGCGAGTGCATTTGTGATCGCACAATTTTGTATTCCCTTGTGTGGGGCCGAGGTGTGCTTAATTGACGTCTTTAAGGGGGGTGTGCTTGTTGTTGTAGGCATCTCTTGGGTAGCATGTTGCATAGAGACATCTTCCTCCACTTGCAAATCTTTATTTGGGAAGGTGGAGGGCATAGGGGGATAGGGTACCTTTACATAGATTGAGCATAGATTTTGCTATCCCCACGGTTGGGGGGATAGCATAAGGCGATGGTCAATGCGATATTGGGATGGCAACGACCGGTGGGATAGTGGGATGGCGATGGTTGGTGGGATACTAAAATGGCAACGACCGATGGGATAGTGAAATGGCAATGAATAGTGGGATGGTGACGGTCGACAAGATACTGAAATGGCAACGATCGATGGGGTAGTGGGACGCTGACGGTCAGCAGGATAACTGTTTGAGAAAAGTAAAGAAAGGGGAAAGGGGGAAAGTGGAAAGGATAGGAGAGAGAGAGAGGGGGGGGAGTGTTATGAGCGGTTGTGTACGTGAGGTGTGCGGCAAACTGTGAGGTCAGCGTGCAAGAATTCAAAAAATGTAGAATGGACGTACTAACCCTAATCACCTAGTGCTGACCGTGCATATGTGTGGCTATATGTGCAGGGAAGTGACTTCTGGGCTGCGGGTGCATTGAGGTGATATGCCTACTATACCGACTCACCTAGGCCTAGACTTGATGATCATGTGGAATGCAGTGTTGACGAATGTCGCGCTATCGCATAGCGTGTTAACAGCCATGTAGAGCATGTGTCCAGCTTGTGTTTCATTCTGGTTGCCATAGGTGCATTGGCATGGTGATGATCCCTTGCAGGAATATCCTTTGTCATATGATAAGGGGGTTCTCGTGTGACTGCCCTCGGTGTAGACACTTTCTCTCGTGAGTCGAGCAGCACCGTTGGTGATGTTATGATCGAAACAACATTTGTTGGTTCACCTTCGGACTTGGAGGGAGGTTCTTGTGTAGCTCCCCACATTATAAGGGTCAGTTCTTGTGTTGCTTCCTCGTTGTCTTGGGCGATCCTCATGTTGAGTTGTATGATTTGTGGTACTAGGGCACGTTCGGGACTCTGGGGCTTGGTTGTTGCAGCCAGATTGATGGTGGTACTACATCCAAGATCAACACAGGTTCTTGTGTTACTACCTTTGGAACCCCTACTATGGTTTGGGATTTGAACTTCGGTACCCAGACATCTTGCTTGCCTTTGTAACTATCTTGGTCTTCCAAGAGCTTCGTGGCAACCCAGCGCTTAGGGGGATGCTGCGGTTGGGGAGTTGGGGGGGTGGATTGGGGCCTGGGAGATGAGGCAATGGATGGCATCATGTCCTTCCCTAGTAGAGTCATCCTTAGAGTGATTAGGGAGTGATACCATGCTTGGATCTTTTCTGGTCATCGGTTGGTGTTGAAGTAGCACTGAGCATAGAGAATAGCCTCTTGTACCTGCCATTCATAGCATTCCTGAGTGGACAACAGTAGTGGCAAAGTAATGGGCAATCATATCTGGTTGCCACCACGGTTGGTACTCTATTCCTTTCAGGGTCGGACTTTCTTCAGAGGGTTAGGATCTGGCAGTTGGGGGTGGATGGAGTTTCAAGTCCACCCTCTCATAGAACTTCCTTGCCTTGGGCCAGCAATGGTGCAACAGAAGGAGCAGGACATGGTTCACAAAGCAAAATTAGTGCAGCTCTCCCACCATTCATGAGGGAAGCTATTCTAGCCCTCCAACGGATTTGGCAGTTTACGACGTAACACCAGGTCCTTCCCAATATTATCTATTCGATAGTCACTTATGTGGGGAGAACATAAAATCAGATGTCTACTGCCTGGTGAACAACCATTAGACTCAAGCTCACAAATCCTAAGGTACTTAAGAGTTGGCCATTGATAGTATGTACCGAAGTGATGGTTTGATTTAGGGGTACCTGTTGCTTCTCCCATACATCACGAGAAAAAAGTTGTGGCTCCTTGGATCCATGAGTGCTCGGATGTGCAAGCCTAGACCCTGCAATCGAACATGCAACCGAGCTGGTTCTACCATTAGCTCCTCAATTAGTCCTAGGTGTTCAAGCATTGCCTTTAGCAATGCCATTTGCTTACATTGTCTGAGTTTGGCGTTACATGCCCTGGCTTATTCGATGGCTTGGCATTTCATCCAGACTACCTTGGACTTGAGTTCTTTTTCTCTATGGATGGCTTGAAGGGTAGGCAGGGTGGGTGGTCCATAATATCTCTTCAATTTGCTCCCGTTAAGGTAGCCTTTTCTACTCCATCAAGGGTGGCTATCCAGCACGCCCCTTATGGAGTGATTTCCACCATGCGGTAGGGACCCATGCTCGGTACTTGAGCTTACACTTGGTATTGTGGGCTCTTTAGAGGAGTGCAAGATTGCCCTCTACAAGGTCTTTGTTCTTGAGGTTGCAGTCGAACCATTTCTTGTGTCGCGCCTTTTCCACCCGGAGGTAGTAGGCTACACGTAACCTTGTCTCATCCAGCTTTTCAAGGTCAATCAAGCATTCTACCAAGGCATTCTCAGTGAGACTCTCTTTGACCGTAAGGCGGAGGCTAGGTGCTACATACTTCATTGGCATAACTGCCTCCACTCCAAAGGCTAGGCTGAAGGGGGCAGTTTGTGGCCACTTTATAGGATGTTCGGTAGGCCCATAAGGTTGCGATGAGCTTATTCTCCCAGTCGGTACGACTGGCCTCCACTATGCAAGTTATGATCTTACAACAAGTTTTATTCGAGCTCTCAGCCAAGCCATTCGCCCTGGGATAGTATGGCGTTGATTTCCTATGTATAATCATGAATTCACTGGTCAGGATTGCTATAGTTTCATTGAGGAAATGAGTTCCTCGGTCATTGACTAGCTCTAATGGACATCCAAACGGCATGATAACTTCCTTGTATAAGAATTTAGCAATGGATATCGCATCTACCTTCGCAGTGGCTCACCCTTCTACCCACTTGGTGAAGTAATTTGTGGCCAAGATAATGTATCTGGCCCCGGTTCCTTTAGCCACTGGGCTTATAGGTCTAATAAAATCTATGCCCCATTTGTAAAAGGGCTGGTCAGTGAATATTCTGGTTAAGGGCATCATGTCCACCTTATGTGGGATTTGCACACGCTAGGAGGGGTCACACCGCTTGATAATTTTGGCTGTATCTCTAAAGAGAGTCGGCCACCAAAGGCACCTTACATGCTATAACATCAATGGCTCCCACAATTCTAGAGTGGGCTCCTTCGAGCACCTTGATGTATTCGCGCTCGCATATGCATCTGTGCATGATGTCATCTTTGCCCATGCGGTATAATTGGCCTGCAACAATTAGCTGATACGGCACTGCATCCTTGATGAGTTTGCGGGCTTTGTCTTTCTTGAGATCTTGACCTAGGGGTAATCCATTGGCCAAGTAGTGACCGATCTTGGCGACCCATTCAAAGATGATGTCGATGAGGAAGAGGGAAGCATCAGGGAGGTCATCTTCGACTCCCGTTGGAGCTTCACCATTTGGGATCCTCGAGAGGTGGTCGACTAGGACATGGGTCTTCCCTTTATGCACACCGAGATTGTGAAGTAAAACTCCAAGAGGATTAGCATCCACCTAGTGATGTGTCCCATCATGCATGGCTTGTTGACCAAGTATAGTAGTTCTTGGTGGTCCACAAAGAAGACGAACTTGTTGGCCAACAAGTAATGCTTGAACTTCTTGACTGCATAGACCATGGTCAAACCCTCCCTCTCTGTTGTTGTGTAGTTGACCTCGGCCTCATTCAGTTGCCGACTCGCAAAGTACACTGGGTAGTCCAGGTTATGCTCCCCTAGTTGGGCTCACACACACCTGATAGCAAAATTGGAGTAGGTTTTGAGCCTCTATTACATATTTTTTTTGTAGGACTAGGTCCGGATAGGCTTCCTTATATGGAAGCAAAGGTGCGAGGCCCTAGGCCTGCACTGGCTTGTTTACATATGGACATGGAGGTACACCTGGGTCACCCTAGGTGGAAGCACATTCAGAGGTAAAGGAGGTGGCAAGGGTGGTTGTCTCCTCATTGGAACTATCTTGAATGAGCACCTGGTTGGCCCCATCACCTACCCGTATGGCTTTCTTGGACCGGGTTTACGGGGGTCGAGAGACCTCAGGGCTTTGCAGCAGGGGCCATTTATCCTTCTTTGCATGTTTCTTCATTGCCCTACCTATGGCTTTGGCATGCATCCTTGTGATGACCTTCAAGGGTACCACGGCCACCTAGCCTTGTTCGATACTGAGCAAGTTAAGGTTAGTTCTCTTAGGCAGGGTGACTAGGATTGCTGGTCTTTTCAAGGGACAATCTTTGAATAGATGCTCAATTTCACACCCCGCACACAAGGGTGTATGGCTTGTTGTGGGGGGAGTAGCTGGGGTAAGATCCCTGTGGGGGTAGTCCTTTGATAAATGCATCCCCTAGCACTTAAAGCATTACACCGGAGGGTAAGATGTACCCTTGTAGGGGCACTCACTTACCTTGTGCATGCCCTAGCAGGTATAGCATTGGATCAGGGGCCTTTGAGCAACAGAGTTTATGTTTGTGGCCCTTGCAGTCAAGGGGGCAGTTTGGAACACTGGGACTTGGTGATCCTCTTGCAGGAGGTAGTGACTTAGGGTACCACTTCCTTCCTTGTAAGGGTAGTAGTCGAGAGGTCCGTGGTCATTGATGGGAGCTATACAGGGTGGGCGAGGTTGAGGAGCTAGTATGGGCAGTGGTAGCGCAGCCTGTTGTGCTCTGTACTGGCTTGGACTAGCTAAAGGGGCACCTTGTGTGTTTATAGGATTAGGCGGAGCCTTTAACAGCTCCAAGTCCTATAACTCGAAAAAGAGGTCATTTATATACAAAGAAAGGGCAAAAAAGAGAAGAGGAAGAACACGAAGAGGATGTGGAGGGTCTTGAAATGGAGTCAAATCTAGAAGCATAAATGTTATCAATGAAGAACCTAAATCTTTGCTTGAATGAGGCTGTGATAGATGAGGATCCAGGATATATATGGGGCCAGAAGACTCAAGCTATACATGCTTCAACGGTGGTCAAAGCAAGTGTCTTCACCAACAATAGGACTTTAGATACTGTCTATGCTGAAAAGATTTTTCAAGCCTTGATTGATGGAAAAAAACCAGTTGTTTCTAATTACAATACACATTGAGATTCAATATCACTTTGTACGTGAGGTCATCATGGATGGAGAGGTCAACTTGGTGTACTGTCTGACTACAGAGAATGCTACGGACATCTTCACGAAGGCTCTTGGAAGAGACTTGCTAGAGAGGCATCTTCATCGACTTGGCATTGGCCCGAAAAAGTAAGTTCACTTGCGGGTGGACATTGAGGGGGGGTGTTAGATATCAATGCTCCACTCTTGTGTAACTACGCAGGAACCAGCTAACTCTACTTATAAGCCCCCCATGGCTAATGGGGGTCTCACTTGATACATAGGTTGGGGTAGGGACCTCGGAAATTGGCATTGGGAGGTATCGCAGTTCCCCCATCTATGACAGTGTGCACAGTAGAGGGTTGGCCTTGCCCTAAGGTGGGGACACTCATTGGAGGGATTGTTGCCATTACATATCCTGCACTAGACGTTGTCTCTCCATGGGAACAAGTGGGGGTTGTTGGCACCTCCTTGGAGGTCCTTGACCTCCACTATTGGCCCAACTAATTCATCAAATTTGAGGCCAGCTCACTCATATCCAATCCCTTGGGCTCGCTGTTCTCCTTCTTGGTCATCTCTGAGCTAGAAGACCTGACCGATGGTGATACTTCTGATGGGATCAGGGTTTTATCCCAGTTATCCTTGTCCATCATATTATCATTTATACAGATAGCTACCTTGCTACATAGTTTGAAGGAGGTAGGATTCATAACCATCAGGTGGTCATGCAGCTTTGGGTCTCAGCCAATTCGATGAGGAAGCGGGGCAACAATCATTCATCGCTCATTTGCTCATATGGTTCGCAACGAGAATTGAGGTGCTTGATTCTAGCTATGTAATCTCGAAGGGATTCCTTGTCATTCTACTTTACCTCATATAACTGATTAATCAGGCTCCATTTATGTCCACTAGGGGAAAACCCTACAATGAAGGCCTTTCTCAACATCTCCCAATTGACTCTTTCTTTCGAGGTGAGAGCCCTATACCATTGGCTTGCCTTGCCATCCAAACTAAGACCAAACACATTAGCCATTTCTAGATATCCAAGAGCTCCAAAGGCTTCACATGTCTGCTCAAATCACTCCACATTGGAGACCGGATCTCCTTCCCCAAGGAATTTGGTCATCAACTTGGAGATGGCTATGGGTCCGACTCCTTGAGGGATTCGTGATCCCTGCTAAAAACACTAGTGCAGACGGGGGTGGTGTGGTCTCCCTTCCTAGCGCATTCACTAGGATGCACATTGGCTCATCTAATAGCACCGTTTGGGATGCTGGTGGAGGTGGTGCCATTGTGGGCTTAATAGGATGTTGGGGAAGCTTGGCCCTGGTGGTGGCATCCATTGAGTTACTGGTATCGGCATTGGGGTGGATGTACCAAGGCCTCCATTTATTGGAGCAATAGCTACGGGTGGGAACGGTCAGACTCCTAAAGGGGGTGGGTCACAAGGCATTGGCATGGGGGTTCCTTGCATTAGGCGATAGGGTGGAACTTGTGGTGCCCCATGAAGTCCCTCATCCATGGGTCTTCATACTCCATGCGTTCCCACTGAGGGTGCCTTGCAAAAGCTGTGGGCCCTGGGTCCACAAAGGTAGCTTCAGTCCTTGTCTGCGGTTTAGGCACTAGTTGTTGCTGACCTTCCCTTCCCACATACATGCTTGGTCTCCATGTCTACTGAATCTGTTTGGCCTAAATGTCCAAACATGTTGGTGATTGTACCTCTTAACTTGGATGCTACAAAAGGAGCAGGAGAGTTGGGGGGAGCCAAACTAGTGAAGGGGGCTTCGGAAGCCCTTGGACCCATAGGGTCCTACATCTCCTCGTTCAAGCTCTCTATCTTGTCGGAGCTAGATGGATCCTCCTATCGGGGTCCTATTATGGAGTGGGAGCTAGGAACTGAGCTTCTAGTTTGGATTGATCCCCAACTGGGGTGAGAGGTGGGCTGAGCATAGCACAAAGCACTGCCCTTAGGCGTGCAAGCTCCTTGGACAAATTTCTTCTAGATGGCAAGTGCATGTATAAGACCTATAAAAGGGCACACTCTAGTTGAAACTTTAATTCTGTGTTTTTTGGACTACCCCAGAGGTATCCCAACGGGCGTGGGGATAGGACTATGGCGACGGTTGTAAGGATGGATAGTGCCATGTGTCAGTGGGATAGGATGTAGGTGGTATCCCCACGATCATGGGGATGAGCTAAGACTATGGGCAGAGGGATGATAAGGTTGGTGGGATAATGGTATGGCGACGGGCGGGGGGATAGCAATATGGAAATGGTTACGGGGGTATGCTTAAGGCACCGACAGTCAGCGGGATATCTAGATCGGCAAGTTACTGTATGAAAATGGTCGTGGGGGTAAGCTTAAGATGCCAGCCGGTGGAATATCTAGATCAGTGAGTTACAAATATGACAATGGGCATGGGGATAAGATGATGGCGATGATCGTGGGCATAGCGCTAAGTCCACGGGTCAATGATTGTCAATCCAGTGGGATACCTTATACTAACACGTATTAATTAGGGCAGTGGGTTAGACAATGGTCAGAAGTTAGGTCGTGGGGATACGAGCTATGGCCATGGGTCAACAAAGGTTTGATCGGCAGGATAGTGCTATGGCGACAGTCGTGGGGATAGCACTAAGATGCCGACCTGTGGGGATAGGACTGCGCTATTTCACCGACTGATTTTTTATGATTCTTGATAGTTTTGGAGTTTTTGTTCAAGGTTTTTTATTATTCTTGACAGTTTTGGAGGTTCTGTTCAAGGTTTTTTGTGATGGCTAGTCTACCTACTCAATGCAAAAACCAAGAAAGAAAAACAACATTTGAGTGCAAAATGAGAGATTTCTTAGAGAGGTGACTATCAACACTCAAAACCATTTTGATTTTCAGCATGATTCATCATTCTTAGTTGTTTTGACACCATACACTCCTTAGCAATCTGAGAAACTACCTTCCTATCACTTCAAAACACTAACAAACCTCAACAACAAGCTTCCTATACTCAAAAATGCTTTTCAACATAAAATGACAGTTTTCCATCTCTTTTCCATCCAACTCACACTTCCTCCCTCAATCCTCTCCTAAAACTCCACTAACAAAGCTCCAACTTAAGCTTGAAGCCATGTGCAATGGGTAGATTACGAAAGAAGGCAAATGCAAGGCAAAAGCATACCTTGAAGTCCCCGACATAGCGGCGCCAATGTTAACCATATAAGAGTGCCAAATAGCGCTTGTGTTAGCCTCATGCCTCTGAGGCCTAAGCTATTTGTGGCTCAAACCCCCTAAGCATGTAGCTGCCTGAGTTATTTCTGGCAATTTGTAGCTTGAGCCTGTAACTGCTTGGGTTATTTGGGGCTCAAACCCCCTGAGGCCTGTATAACTGCTTGAGTTATTTGTGGCAATTTGCGGCTTGAGCCTATAACCGCTTGGGTTATTTGGGGATCAACTGTAACCGCTTGAGTTATTTGTGGTTCAAACCCTATGAAGCTTGCACTGTACTCCTTCCATAAGTGCAACCGTTGAAGTAAATCATGCAGCCTAATCACCTCTAATCACTGATTACCCTACATTCTGTGACTATATGCTATGGATGTTAACAAGCATGAAGAGAGCTTGGGGGCCATGATCCCCATCTACTGCGTTAGTCTATGAAGTTCCTCCACCTTAAGTCAACTTCGGTTCTAGGGTACCCACTTGGTTGCTTGGCTATGACAATTAAAGCACACCAATATGACCATCCAAACCATCATGGTTTAGTGGTTGTCTATAAGGCAGCTTGTTTGGATGTTTGTCGAGAGCCTGGAGGAGACAGATGAGTGTCTGAAGTTGGGCATACCGCTCCAACTTCACCTATATGCATGCATTCTCCTCCCCCTGATATCTTCACTTTTGGTAGTAGCTTATCATAGCGGTGCATTCTCCTTTTTGAGCATTTCTATTTGGGCCCAAGCTGCCTAGTATTGCATGTTGCACATTCTTCAGTGCATGTTGTTCTTCCCCACAACCGACGTGACTTCACTCTGGAACTTGGCAATGAGTGAATTAAGTCTGTATGCTTCACATTGGAGGTTTCCAAAGTCCACCATCTTGAGCTCGATATGGGCTTATTGCAACAACTAGAAGTAAGTCTAGAAGATCTCACCACATACTTTATTCCTGCTATCTAGGTGTGCTCTTGGAGAGACTTGCACTCTGCAATCAAGTCGGCCTCGGCCCACCATCCCAAGCTAGTTGTCTACTCCTCAAAGAACTTTGTCATCTCCTCTTGGTTTTATGCCTATAAGAAAAGATTTTGCTCGAGTACCTAGGGAGGGAGCCAGTGGTTGGCTAGGAAGGCTAGGGCTTGTGCTGCAGGCACCATATTCTCCCTTAAAACTTGCCACTCGGACTCAGTGGTAGCCCAATCTTGATGATCATCTTGAGTTAACACTGGGTCAAGGGGAAATGGTTTGGCATAGGCAGGCTTTGTAGAGGTAAGGACTAGAGGTAAGGAAGGCAAAGGGAAGGTAATGGTGGTGGTCCGAGTTGTACCACCCCTCTGCTTGAGTTGCTGCTCAACTGGCTTCTGTGAGGGGGGATGACTGGTATTGCCCTTATTAGCTCCAACTGCCTTTCCTCTTTGAGCGCAACCTCTTCTTCTCTTTGCTTAAGTGTACGTCTTCTATCCCCTTCATTTCTATTCTCCTCCAGTGTCTTTTCTTGTGCCTCTCTGGCACCTTTTTCCTTATGCTCTTGCTCTTGTGCCTTCTCCTTAGCACCCTTAGTCTGCTGCTCCGTGACATCTTTGTCACTCGGCTCCCATTCTTGTTGGTTGTTGCCCTCCTGTCCCTGTCCTTGTCCCTATCCCTATCCCTCGTCCTACTCCTGCTACTCCATGTCCTCATTTCCCTATTTACCCCCTTTCAGGTGTTCATCCTTTTGGGACCTAATGGGCCTGCTCCACTTGGTGCTAGAAGTGTGTTTGGCCACACGGTACCCACCCCCTCGTGAGACGAGGACTAAGCTTGTAGTGTGTTTGGCCCCTACGTACTACCCTCAGCTAGGATTTGAATGCCCTTTTGAATATGGTGAACCAGTCCACCGCTAAGTTATCCTCCATCGCCATGATCATCCACACTACATATTGGTGTGGGACATAGCCCACACTATTCATTGGCCTGATGAGCTCAGACAACGTTTTCCTTAGGTTCTTGTCAAATGCTTTGCTATTGAGGTAGCCTTGTGAGGATGAATAGCTACCATCATCAAAGTATACATTACACTGTAAGGCAGCAACAAGCTTTCCAAGATTTGGGAACGACTTGAGCTTGAAGGCTTTCTTCAATAACCATGAGCTAAGGTGGACATGGATGTCATCGACTATGACACTATGATCCTCCTCATCATAGGAATCCAAAATCTCTTCAACCAATGCTTCATCCCACACCTCTCTCCATGGCAAACTTGCGAACTTCATGTGCCTATTAGGCTACAATATCCCTGCAAGGATGTTGCTTTTGAAGTTTTCAATAGGGTGTGGAGGCAATACAAGAGACAGGTGCCTTCTCCTTTGGCACGATCAGAACACTCTTTGCACTCCTCCATGATCACGAACACTGGGGATGAGGATGATGAAGAGAAGATTGCAAAATACAGTAAGCAATTGGGCGCAAGGAAAACAAAGGAGCAGATGCAGACGATGGCTTAGCTAATGCAATTGCCCCTTGAGTGCTTTTGACTCATCCAAGTGATGCTCCATAGCAATACGGAGACTTGGAACAATAATTCTAAGGGAACGACAGCTTCCAAGCCAAAGGCCATATGAAAGTGTGTAAGATTTGTAGTAACATTATAAGTAGTTCTATGTGCCCACAAAGAAGGATGAAGTTTAGTATCCCATTCACCCTTAGCCCATTGCACCATCTGAGAGTGCTCACAACGGAAGCAAGAATGGAAGAAGGAGAGAGAGAGACAGAGAGCCACACAAGTTTGGTGGGTGCAGAACCACCCTAATCTTCTTTTTCATTCATTTATATATGTGTTTGAGTATTGTACATAACTGGGGTTAAGGCACAATGACCTTAAACCCCACAACCTCCCACTTAAAGGACAATGTGCCTTTAAGGGAGAACAACCAGTGAGCATACTATCCAATGCCCATCAATACACGACAATACTCAAACCGCTGACTAGGTAGACTTTTCGTCAGCATATCTGCAGGGTTATCATCTGTATGAACCTTGACAAGCTCTATGCGCTTGTCCTCAAGTACCTCCCTGATGAAATGGTACCTGACCTCAATGTGTTTGGTCTTTGCATGAAAGACCGGATTCCGTGCTAGCTGAATAGCACTCATGGAATCACTATGCAATGTCGGTACACCTGTATGAATCCCCAAATCTCCCACTAGCCGATCAAGCCATATAGCCTCCTTGCAACCCTCTGTGGCTGCAACATACTCAGCCTCTGTGGTAGACAAAGCAACGCACTTCTGTGCGCGAGACATCCACGACACTGCACCACCTGCAAAGGTGAACACATAACCAGAAGTGGATCTCCTACTATCCACATGCCCTGCATAGTCTGAATCTGTGTACCCAAGTACACGCATGTCTCCTTTACCAAAGCAAATGCACATCTCCTTAGTACCCTTCATGTACCTCATGATGCACTTAACTGCCTCCCAATGCCTCTTTCCTGGATTAGCCAAATACCGGCTAACAACTCCCACTGCAAATGCAATGTCTGGTCTAGTAGCTATCATAGCATACATAAGACTCCCAACCGTTGATGCATAAGGAACCTTGGCCATCATGGCCCTTTCCTCATCTGATTTGGGACTATCTGTATGACTCAGTTTCACATATGGAGGCAATGGAGTACTCACTGCCTTCCCCCCCTCCATATTGAAACGCTGTAATACTTTTGTAACATACTCTTTTTGTGAAAGCCAAAGGAGTTTCCTACTCCGATCACGCGTGATGCGCATACCAAGAATATGACCTGCAAGTCCCAAATCCTTCATATCAAAGGCCTCATGTAACTTGGCCTTTAATGCATCTAGCTCATAAGTATTCTTGCTAGCCAATAGCATATCATCCACATATAGTGCCAGGATTATCAGGCTATTATCCTTAGCCCTTTTAGTGTAGAGGCAGTGATCAATTTCACTCCTTCTAAAACCCTGGGACCGAATGAAAGCATCAAACTTCTGATACCATTCTCTAGGTGCTTGCTTAAGACCATAGAGACTCTTCTTCAGCTTGCAAACTAAATGCTCTTTGCCCTTTTCTTCAAAGCCTTCCGGCTGCACCATGTAAATTTCCTCATGCAAATCCCTATGCAAGAAAGCTGTCTTGACATCCATTTGCATAAGCTCCATATCCTCTATTGCCACGAGTCCAAGCATGCATCTAAGTGTGGTCATCTTCACAACCGGAGAGAATATCTCATCAAAGTCCACACCCTTCTCTTGCTTGAACCCTTTAGCAACCAAACGGGCCTTGTACCTAGGCACATCATCACCTGTGACCTTCATTTTGTAGACCCATTTACATGGCAATGCTTTCTTTCCATGTGGCAAAGAAACCAAGTCCCAAGTCTTATTCTTCATAAGTGAACTCATCTCTGATTGCATAGCATACTCCCACTTGCGTTGATCCTCACGCATCATAGCCTCTCTATAGCAAGAAGGCTCCCCGCAATCAGTAAGCATCACATAGTCTACCCCTGGAACAAACCTATCAGGCGGTCTAGACATTCTAGATGATCTTCTTAATGGCATTTCAGCTTGCTGTCCCATTTGCATATCAGCCACATTTGGCTCATAATTTCCACCAATAGATGATCCATCATCTACCCTTGATTGTATACCTGTGGGAGTACTTGGTGGCACCATTTCTTGCACATTTGGTGCATGGACAGCTTGCTGTCTATCAACATATGCAGGTGGATTCACATCCTGGAAAGTGATTCTCCTCATTTCCACATCCCTCATGGGTGCCTTATGCATCTTCTTCTCATTGAAGACCACATCATGGCTGCGTATGATCTTCTTTGCTTCTGGATCCCAGAGACGATAGCCCATCTCTCCACTTTCACCATAACCTAGAAAGATGCATTTCCTAGACTTAGGATCTAGCTTCTTTCGAAGCTCTTTTGGCACATGTGCATATGCCTCACACCCAAATATACGCAAATGAGAGTAAGAGGGCTTCTTGCCACTCCATGCCTCTTCAGGAATACCACCATCCAAACTCTTACTAGGTGATCTATTGATCACATGCACTGCAGTCTTCATTGCCTCAGCCCAAAAACCACCAGAAAGACTTGCATTGGAAAGCATGCATTGCAACCTTTCTTGAATGGTACGGTTCATCTTTTCTGCAACTGGATTTTGCTCTGGAGTACGAGGGGATGTAAGCTCCCTCTTAATCCCACAAGTATCACAGAAATGCTGAAAGTCATGAGAGAGATACTCTCCACCATTGTCAGTCCGTAGGCATTTAAGCGTTCTACCTGACTGATTCTCAACCAAGGCCAGCCATTTCTGAAATACCTGGAACACATCACTCTTCCGAGCTATAGCATAAGCCCACACTTTCCTAGTTGCATCATCAATGAATGTCACATAGTATTCAGCCCCGCCTAATGACCGTGTAGGCATGGGACCACATACGTCTGAATGCACCAAATCAAGCATTTCAAACTCTTTCTTTCCCCTTCTTTTATGGGCTGATTTAGTCTGCTTCCCATAGAGACAGTGCTCACAAAATTCAAAATCAGAGAAACTCAAATGCGGTACATAACCCAAACGGCATAAGAGTTTCATTCCATTCTGGCTCATGTGCCCCAACCTGCAATGCCACAAAGAAGTGCTTGGTTGCTCGGTTATTGCAACAACATGATCAAATACCCCTGATACATGTAAGGGATACAAAGTCCCACACTTGGCACCCCTAGCCAAAAGCATAGAGCCCTTCTGAATTTTCCAACTCTGAAAGCCAAAAGTGGTGTGAAAACCAGCATCATCTAGTTGACCCACTGAAATAAGACTCTTGGTCAGCTTAGGCACATGTCTCACATGTTTCAAAACAAATGCAGACCCATTTGCAAAAGAAAACTTTATGTCACCTGCTCCCACTATGTCACATGCATAGTCATTTCCAAGATGCACACAACCTGTCTTTCCACTATCATAAGTGGAGAACCATTCCCTATGGGGAGTAACATGGAATGAAGCACCAGAATCCAAAATCCAATCCTAGGAATATGCATCATCTGAAGTGGTAAGCAACTCTACAGATAAACTAGACATGAAGAGAACATCATTGTCACTATCACGTGTGACTGCATTGATCTCCTCGATCTTCACTTTTCCTTTGTCCTCCCTTGGACTCTCTTCCTTTTGATTTGCACCCCAATTTGCATTCTTTTTCTTATCCTTTTGCTCTCTTTTCAGCTTGTAGCAATCCTTTTTCATATGGCCCTTCTTGCCACAGTGGTAACACTCAATGTTTCGTGCCCTGGATTTGCTACGAGACTTCCCTCTTTCTTGGGACTTCCCCCTGAACTGTGATCTGCCCCTTTGCACATTTAAGGCTGCATCCTGCTTGTTGCCATCCATAGACTTCCGTCTAATCTCCTCGGCCAACAAGCTACCCACAACATCATCAAATTTCAGTACTCCACCAGGTGCAGAGTTACTGACAGCTGTACGGAAGGTATCCCATGAGGATGGCAATGAACATAAGAGAAATATTGCCTTAGTCTCCGCATCAAAATTCATCTTCTGAGCCTGAAGCTGGCTGAAAATAATATTGAATTCATTCAAGTGAGAAGCAATGGAGACCCCTTCCTTCATCTGCAGCTCAAACAACCTCTTCATGAGGTAAACTTTATTAGAGGCAGTTTCCTTCTCATAAGTGGCACACAGTTTCTTCCACAAATCTTCCGTAGTCTGCTCATTTACTACTGTGAAATAAACTGACTCTGCAAGATGAAGTCTAATAGTAGACTGTGCTAATGCATCCAACTCATTCCAATCATCCTCAGACATATTTGCAGGCTTAGCTTCAATCCCTGCCAAGGGTTTAATCTGCTTCTTTTGAATAAGCACATCCCTTATTTGTTCTTTCCACAAAGAAAAGTTTGTCCCATCAAACTTTTTAATGCTGAAAAACTCCTTTTCAGACGTGGAAGAGGATGCCATGAGGCAAATGAAACAAAATCCCAAATGCGAGTGCCTCAAGAGAAAATCACACCAAATACCAGGTGCACCCAAATGTGTATGCCACAATAGAGTGAAATATCACCAAAAACTTAAAACTCAAAGCATCTGACTCATGTGCATATACTATGCATCCATATGAGCAAATCTGTCCCAAAAGAAAATGCCAATAAGTACCAAATGACTCAAGCATAAACACTGTCCACTGGCATATGCATCAATAATGTCTCATCCAAGAGAGCATAGCACTATCAGTGCATCACCTGCAATGTTTCAAAGCTGTCCCTCAACTTAAAATAGCATCCATGTGCAAAGCGTCCATAAAAATAGCATCCCACAAGGCAATTTGGGCCTATCAGCGCATCCAACAAGGACCGCAATGCATCCAAATGGCCTATAAATCATCCACTGCAACCCAATGCATACCACGAATGAGCGCACACTGCTCAAACTGCAACCAGAGTGATCTGCATAAGGTATGCTCAAGAAATCATAGTCCCACGGTAATGAGCGCTACTGAAAATAGGACCTGAGATGCTTCAAAACATGGGCGCCATCGCATAATTGGACTCAGCAAGAAAATCTGCAAATATCTCTCTTCTGCCAGAACTCCAAAATCCCAACCGATGAGTGAGAAATGGGAGTCAACACTTATCCACTGCCATGTGGCATAAATCTAAGGTTTCAAAACCTTAGTATGAAAAATGCATAACAGAGAGACGAAATCGAATACACAGAGATTTATAACTCTGAAAATCCTTCACTGAATCGCGCAAGAACTGATAGGTAGGGGTTTTTGGGCGTCCGAAACGCAATGGGACAGACGGTTTTGGAAACCGTGGCCTCAATCACTGGGTCCAACACACGGACTGAAAAACGTTTTTGGAAACAGAGCTATCTGTAAACTCCACCGGAGTGTGAATGATGAGCAACATAGAAGTTTTAGGACCTCCTGAGTCCACCGGAACTGACAGATCTGCAAATGGTTGCTCCAAACTTGAGTTCCAACACCCGGGCAAAAAACGCAGAAACTGACACAGAGAATGCTCTGATACCAGTTGAGAGTGCTCACAACGGAAGCAAGAATGGAAGAAGGAGAGAGAGAGACTGAGAGCCAAAAATCCAATGAAATGATCCCGGATTCAAGAATAAAGGTGTTTCCAGGCTCCTGAAGTAATGTGGACACCAAAAGCAAGCAATAGTTGCCTCTACAAGTCAATACGGAGTCTCTGTCATCGAACGGAACAGGGAAAAGCTCAAAAAACGACTTTTTCTTTGAAAACTCTTAACAGGCTCTCAAAACCACTTCGTAAAGCCAAAGTGACTTTTCCAAAGGTTCCTCCAAGGTCTCTGCACACTCGGATGCAAGTAAAGTCACCCACAAAGCTTCCCACAGAGCTTCTCCTTCCTCCCACAGAGCTGCTGAGCTTCCAGCATTCACACACGCTCAGCTAGATCACCCGGGCTCTGATACCAGTTGAGAGTGCTCACAACGGAAGCAAGAATGGAAGAAGGAGAGAGAGAGACAGAGAGCCACACAAGTTTGGTGGGTGCAGAACCACCCTAATCTTCTTTTTCATTCATTTATATATGTGTTTGAGTATTGTACATAACTGGGGTTAAGGCACAGTGACCTTTAACCCCACACCATCTTTATTAGGATGAGCTTAAGTGTTTTGTTTGTTGACTCCACTTCCCCATTGCGATGAGAATACTAAGTAGTGGAAACGGCATGCATGATTTTGAATTTAGTCTTGAGCAACAATACCGCATCATTAAGGAAATGTGTACCTTGATCACTAACAAGTTGCAAAGGGCATCCATATCTACATATAATATTTTCAAAAATGAACTTAGCTGTGTTCCGAGCTAAGTTATCTCGGAGTGCCTTAACTTCATCCCACTTAGTAGCATAGTCAGTGGTTGTGGCGACGACAATGATGTATTTATTTTGTGTAAATCTAGAAGGTTTGAAAGGACCAACAAAATTCAAAACCCATCTTTAAAAGGCTTCCCATGGATGAGGAGTTTGCAATGGCATTGATTGATTGGCCAATAATCATCCAATGCATTGATAGACGTCAAAGTGCATACACTTTGTTTGAGCATCTTTGAATAAGGTTTCCCATCATAAGCCTGCTTGCAATACTTTTTTGGCATTAAACTCCCCTTGGGAATGTGCTCCTTATAGACCAGAGTGAGCTTCTTGCAACACAACTACTCGCTCATCTGGCATAACTCCATTTGCACACTGACAATAGAGATGTCCACCGATCAAAGTGTAGTTTCAAGCCTTCAAGGCCAGTTGTTTGCACTTATCTTGAGGCATTATGTTCGGAAATGTACCCTTAGACAAATAATTTGTCCTTGAACAATAGTCTTGTTGATGTGATAAAGCAATGCTTGATGGCCCACATACATCACAAAAGGATTACTGAGTGAATAGAGCCTTAGTTTATGCGCACTAAAGATCATTCCCAAAGCTTCTCTCTTAGTGGTACTATAATTGGACTTGGTAGGTGTCAACAATCGACTAGCATAATATGCTTGATAATCTAGTCGACCATTTGGTTGAGCCAAAATAATGCCTAAGGCATACCTAGAAGAATCTACATGCAGAAGCACATGGAAAACAACATCCCACTTAGAATTGGAGTAGCCATTGCTCAGTTCTTTGATTCATGGAAAACTACAGTCAATTCTATAGTCCATTCAAACTTGGCATATTTCTTTGTCAACTCATACAATGGAGTTGCAATCTTAGCAAAATCTTTGATAAAGCGTCAATAAAATCTGATAAACCCCACAAAATAATGCAATTGAGTTAGATCTTTAGGCTCAAGCATTTGCTGTATAGCTCGAATCTTACCTGGCTCAGTTCGTATACCATCTTGAGAAATAACATGACTGAGTAGTATCCCTACTCAAACACAGAATAACTCTTAGCTGGGTTCAGTGAAATACATGCTTGTCTGCACCTCAAAAAGACCTTCTCCAAGTAAGAATATGATCCCTGTCTGAAGAAGAAACACATAAACCATCTAAGTAAATGGCAATGAGCTTTACATAGATGATTTTCTCCACAATGAAAACAATTGATTTGAGATGGATCTGTTTTCTCCTTACCATTCTTACCTTTATCCTTTTGCTTGGGACGTGATGGCTTATCGTTTGGTGGCTGAGCATCAGTTGTCGTCACTTAGTTTGCTAACACTTGGTAATTTTTACCATTGAACCAACAATCTTATTCATCATGCCCAAACTTGGTACAGGTATTGCAATACTTAGTTTTGCATCCTATCTTCCACGTGTCCACCCCTAGAACACTTGTTACACCATTTCTCATTGTTACCTAGTTTCCCTCGACTGCCCAATTCTTTTACCTTCTTCAACTCAATTTTGAGCTTATTCTTATTTGCTGGCATCTTCTTGGTGTCACTATCAACATCTTTCTTCTTTGCCTTGTTCTTCAAGGCTTCACTTCTCCATAGCGATTGCTCGGTCTAGCAATTCTTCATAAGTCCTAGTCTGATTAACTATCTTTGGCTTGTGCAAGTCTACCTAGGTGCATCCTACGATCATCCAGGCTTGCATAGGCTTATCATTGGGAAAATGCTTAACTTATTGATGATATAAGAGCTCGCATCCTCAGTACAAAGTCTTGGACGAACTCTCCTTTGTTTTGCTTCAGCTCACTTAACTTCATTCAAACATCTTACTCATTAATTTCTTGTCTGAATCTTTGCTGGAATGCTAAACTGGTTAAACCACCTTGGGCATTTTTTATTAAGGTACACAGGTAATGGTCCGTGTACCCCTCATCTGTTGTGGCACCATGGATGTGACAGACTTGCAAGGAACTCTCGAAGTGACTATATGGATCTTCATCATCAGTGCCTTTGAAAATTTGAAATTTTACCTTGATGTTGGTGTTGGGCTTATACTTTTCCACTCCATAGCCCAAGTGGGTAGGTCTTCCACTTGGAAGGACTGAGTCACTAGTATTCCACCTATCATAGCTACCTTTGTGCGTATGAGATTATTGTTGACTATCCCACAATTGGTATTGTCTTTAGGCCTTAAAGGTACAGTTCGATGTAGGTCTGTAAGACGAGTATTATTTCTGAGAGGAACTTGGGAAAATTGCCTTGGTTGCTCCACGTTCACCTTAGGTCTTCGGTGGCATCTCTCTCCATCAGAAGCATGCCGCTCTTATTGTCAGTTGTTTCTTTGACCATCTATTGTAGCTGGACTTCTGCCTTCATATCTTTCTCAACGTAATCCCTCTGGAATGATAGTTGAGTATTGTCAAAGACATTCTCTTTGTTCTCTCAGTCAGTCTTCTCATTCCTTTAGGAAATGGCCATCTGCTCAAAATCCAAGCTCTCTGTAGATGAATGCATAGACTCCACTTGCCATGATGGACCTTCATCCACCAATCTTCTGGGATGCCCTGGCCCAATACTAGCATTTTGTCCTTTTGACTCTACATAGTAATCACTTCCACCCCTAGGGTAGCATGGTCAAGTCTCTCTCCTCGTGCTCGTCACTCCCATTGGATAGTTGATGCTTTTGCCAGTCTCCTTCAGGCATTGAACTTTGGTTCCATGACCACTCCAGTTCTCATGGCAGGATGTGACCAATTCCTTTGGCTCAATAACTCTTCGCGCTTGGTAGCGTATCTTCTTCTTCTTTTTGAGCATGTGCAGCCATTGGCTAAGGTAGAAAGTATCTGAGTAGCAATTTGAATACTTTGTGTATCCTACATGCCGACAATCTTCAAGCACACCACTAGGCTACGCCACTTGTCTAGAATCACTTGGAGAAATTTTCTATAGTAGCCCACAATTCCCAGCAACCGTTTCACTTCATCATTGGTTAGAGGGAGTAGGTAAGAGCACTTGAAATCAAGTTATATGCTCTTAATATATCATACTCTTAATGTGTTTCAAAGGATGACATGTACAAAACAATGCTAGAAACTATAGAGTACCTTAATGGAAATCCTCATGGTCTTTTAGTAGTAGATGACCATTTGCTAGATTATAATTTTGGAATGGTCCTTCCAAATCTATTGTACTATCAAAACAATAAGTGTCTCTCTAATGGGACAATCCATCCATAAACCATTGAGTGGGGATTAACCTTCAAACACTAGGCTCTCAAGAGATGGTACTTATACAAACATTGTAAAAACCAAGAATTGAACAAGCATTTATGCAACTTTTACATATGATCTATGTCTAGTGAAGCTCACTAACAAAACTAAGCTTACTAACTCGGTTCTCCTAACTAACAACTCTTCAACTCACAGTTCAATTGACCCTTCCCCAGCAAGATCACCAAAATGTTGACAGTTTGGTTCCCTCACCCGTGGCTAACTTAGAGCTCCCTATCCTAGCAAGCTCAAGGCAGAGGACGAGAACTCGCCACACTATTCTCTTGTTCTCTTCTTTGCCTATTACAACCGCATCATCTACCTAAATAAAACTGCCTTCTAAGAGTGTCGGCGCTGGGTGCATCATGTTGCTACTACTAATTGGTGAACTATTACAATCTCTTGCACCTTTGCTGCAAAATGGTACTTGGTTTAGGACTCCACTGCTTCTGAGTAGGTGGCATTCGGTGACTCCACTTCAACCCGTGGTTCCAGGTTAGCCTAACCTGACAATGCTTCTTCTTGTGTTAGGCTTATGATCTTGGATTTCTCATTGGGCCACCTACTTTTTCTTCATTTGTTGAGGATGACTTGTCTGAACGTGTGAGAAAGACAACCACTCAGTTGCAACCTCACCATCTAATTGGATTAATATGTTTTTATCCTACCCTTGGGTAGGGTAAGAAGCAAAATTTGGAATTCCTTGTTTTGAAAATTCTTGAATTGTTTTTTGTTGATTTTGAATGCGTCATGTCCCACGTGTATATGGTTTGTGGAGGATGCAACCTCACACATTGCAAACTCCACATGCTCTGAGCATTTCCACGTGTCGTGCTGCTTGACAAAGATATGAATACCATGACTTCACATGCCTTTGTACAACAAAGAATGGCTCAAGAAGAATGTGTCCACAATGGTTAGACAATCAAGCCCTCCAGCTTTCTTTGTGACATTCTCAACAGTGGAGAAATTATGGAATCCTTTGGTTGCATGCTTGTGCACATTGCATAACACATTATGATTAGAGATATCCAAGAATGCAAAGCAAGTGACATTCAAAACCTGATTCGTTTAGATCCTATCACAACTGCTCAATATTATATGCATAGATCCTAGGGCATGAAAATGTTAAACATGATCCTAGAATCCTCGGCCATATCAATGACTTCTTCTTTGTTACTAAGTTCCAGCACAAGGGGAGCCTGCATGACCATGGCCTAGTATGGGCTGATGCTAAACAAATCTACGGACAATCATCTAGCAAGTATGTTCAAGCATATATAGACAAGTACATCACCATAGACATCTCGAGACTTGAACTACCACAGAACCATAAAACGAGTTGCAAACTCATCAGTATAGGAAGACATGCAGAAGAAGGATGAAAACATGCACAGTGTGGCCAATGAGAGAAACTTTAATTCTTAGGCCACTACCAACTTCCACAACACCAAATCCTTACAACGAAAAATACAAGCATATTTCTATGTTTCTAGCACAAAAAACATCATTACGCCCTTACACTCGATGCATTCTTCAAAGAAATTGGTATGTTTGAAGAGGAATACATACTCGCACTTCATAGTAGTATCTCACAATGGTCAATTTTCTTACAAAGACATCCAAACAACATGTATACAAATAATTTCAATCGTACTATATCTAAGCTTTGGGGAGCATAATAGAGATGTCCAATTCATCTTAAACCCACATGGAACTGCATCATACTACATATCATACATTACAAATATTGACAAAGAGAGGAGCAGTCCAACTAGCCCTCAAGCAAAGCTTGGAGACAAAAGCAATAGTGAGGGGACAAATAAGAAAGGTAGGAAACACAATTCTAAACACACAACATATCAGTGCTCAACAAGCAATTTATCTAACCTTATCACTTCGACTAACAAGCAAAAGTAGAGAATTCATTTATATCAACTCAAGCACAATTGATGAATGTACATTCTTACTAAGGTGATAGGCATAGCTAGAAAAGATGGACCCCATCAGCACTAACATCTTCTTCGATGATATTATTTGCAAATACATGAAGTGCAAACCAACGATGCAAGAAATTTGTCTCGTGACTTTTGCAAGCTAATACACAACGACAAAAGGAGGAGAACGTCACAAAAAATCCCAAGAATAATTCAATTCAACAACACAATAGATCCAAGGACCTTGAGAACCACTACAGGGAGCTTTGCTTGCTATATCTACTGTTCCTCTTGAATGAATACTTTTTGAGAAATGATTTCCCTATGTGGCATGACATATACAATCACCACAAAGATATTATTATAAAAAATCAAAATCATTACAATAAGGTCTCTTCGTACCCGATCGTATAAGCACTAGATCAAGTACATCAACAAGCTCAAGCAATGCCATCTTGAACAGAACGAAATTGGCAAGAACCATCTCAATACAGTTTGTAGAAAACAATTTCGAATCCAACTTGCAGAGCTACATCGTTCACAAGGACTCTCCATGGACTATCTTGCATTCGATCCATCACGCATCAAGGCGGTATTGTTTATACTGATCTATCCCGTGTGTGTGACCCCTCAAACCTCTAGCTACTCTCAAACATAGAATTAAAAAAAATTAAAGTTGACCCATTGGTCTTGGAAGAAATAAACCAATTCCACTCGATCGATACACTAAAAGTCAACATACAAAGCCTTAACACAAGGTCAACATAGTCCCACGCACACGATTTGATAGCTTGTACAAACTTGCTGAATGCCATGGTCCTCTGCCTCCAAGAAACCCACGTCCACCCATTACACAACTTGCCTTTGTTAACCTTCCAATCCATTTCAACATTGACAGGCGTTGGCGTTACAACATACTTAAAACGTGACATCAACATACTAAAATCCATCCAAATGTATGGTAACAGTTGTGAATGTCTACTAACCATAGTACAAAGTACTAACAAACATAAGCTCACAATAATAAACATGTGTAAGTCACCAAAAGCAAATATAACAATGCTACTACAAACGTTATAACACATTCTCCCATTAATTCCACCATTCATTTCAACATACATCATAGGAACCTTTAACATCGACTACAACTACGCATTAACAAACAATTCAAAATTACAATGCTACATGTCCAAAAACCGACTGGAACAAATCATTGCTTTGCCAACAACAATATATGGATCAATAATTGACCACATTTGGACAAACAACAAAACCAATAACATCACAAGCGGGATAGACTTTGTATATTGGTATGACCACTCTCTATTATACACGATACTAAACACAACATAAACCAATGCCCTATTTTACCCCCTTGTCTCTCATCAACTCCGACATTGCAAATGAAAACATCTTTCTACTAAATTCAGCAGAGAATTGCCAACTAAAATTGGGGCAGTGCCTAATGAATAAAATTGCCAACTAAAATTGGGGCAGTGCCCCCCTTCTCCACTGCCAAGAACCTTCCACAGACGTACCTTCTTGAATATCTACCATCGCCCTTCCCTTTCGCAGTTTCTCGATTATCTCCCACTGCCTTTGTCTTAATGTTTGTCCTTTCACCTTAGATTAATTGCCTCTAACCCGTTGCGCCACAAATTCTAATACCCATTTTTCAATGTCGTGGGCACCTATTTCATCTTGTTAGGTCCTGTTTACGCGCAACCCAAATGCTCGCATTCGAGTGCGGAAATGGCGTGCATTAATGGCGAAATCAAGCTGTTGAACGCACCAAGGTGCACCAAGGAGTCCAAAAATGTTAGTTGGACTCGTGTGGCCACCGGAGCTGGGAACTATTCCCAGCCAGTCGATCACACGAAGTTCTATCGGTACAAACGAGCCCTGCGTAAGTCACCAAGTCGCCTTAGTTCTCACAAGGCAATTGGGTTAGTTTTTTTTTTTTTTTTGGAACACATCCACGACACCCGTGGTGCGGATTAATAAGGTGAGATTAAATTTAATGGAGGTGAGAAAACAATGGGTGGAATTAGTTATGATCATCTTCGTGTTCCTGCTGTCACGCCGGTTTTTACGCCGTGTTTTCCGCCGTGAATGGAGCCGAGGATCTGCGTCTTCAAGGCGACCATCGTCTCTGCCAACAATGTCTGGAATGCAAATTCCATCGACGGATCGATCGCCCAGGCTTCCGTCTCTTTGCGCTTTCCCGATCATCAGGACGATTCCTCCCTCTTCCAATCGGTTGCTGTCCCCCCTACCTTCCCTCCAGACATCGCTCCAGTATCTCCCCGTGATACCTCCCCAGGGAAAGCATCTAACGTTCCCAAATCGAAGAAGGAGAAGCGCACATCGGATGAGAAATCAAAGGATCAGCAGGATTCCGTCGCACCCCCTTCCTTCCCGGCGAGTTTCTCTCTCGGAGCCGTTGCGGGCTTCGTTCGAGCATCGGATTGGCTGCTGTGGCACCACCTTGTGAACGACCCACTTGTGATCTCGCTTCTGTGGACATCTCCCTCTGGCCAAACGGTAGCTGTTGTCGGAACGGTGACTCTAGATTTGTCCGAATTGCTCTTCGTGCGGGAAGGTGTCCTGGAACGAGAGTGTGCTATTGGATCAGTGAGTTCTGCAGAACGGATGGAGACCAAGCCCTCTGTTCCCGGAGGAAAGAAAGATGCCACTCAGAAGGGCTCAGCGAAAGGAAAAAAGGGTAATGTAGCAGAGGAGATCGCTCCCAATCTTCTTGATGGTGCGACAATGAATGTGTCCATATCCACGGACATTCCCATATTGTCAGATGTTGACAGAAAGAATGGAGTTCTGTTAGAATTCAGTAAGTTCTGTGTGAAGCCTATACCACCTCAAACCGTGGAAAGTGTCCCTTCCAATCCTTCCTTCACCTACTCCTTGGCTTTTCAGATACCTGGATTTTCTGGGCATTGGTGGAATTCTCTTTCTGGGGTTAAGCAGGAATTGAAAGACAGCTTTGGAATTGCTAGAATCGATGATGGAGTGCTGATTATCAGCTCTGGTGAGTCCACCACCACATCACAGACTCCGATTGGACTTGATTCAGCTGGCGTTGAAGCATCACAGTTGGTTCCCGTACACGGGGCAGATAGAAGTAATAACGACTTACGTTCTGCCCTTCCCGTTACAGCGGGTGCAGATACAAATGAAGGTCCTAATTGTATCAATCAGAGAACCGAAGCAATGATCATCTGGAATTCTCCCGTCAAACGTTTTCTCCCGAGTGAGGCAGCCAAGGAATTAAAAGAGTGCATATGGAGAAAATTTGAATGGCATGGAGAGTTTGCAAAATATGCGAAACCAGATCAGATCGCCTCTGGTTCAACTCTTGGGAGGGACCATCATCGTGTACGCCTGAATTTGTCTTCCTTGACCGAGGAAGGTGTTTCTGAAGTAACAATTTGCAGCCCATTAGAGGAGTTCAGAAGTCCAAAAATACTCCTGAAAATGTCTGATAAAGAAGATAATGATGTGACTCGTACCATGAGAGAAACGAATGGCATGGGTGATCAACGGACGGGTTATCTTTCTCAGTTGATCGTTCATGTGAAGACAAACCGGCCATTGGAGCCTATCTGGGTGGCTCCTGCTGACCCTGAAATGAAGCTAGCGGATGTCTTAACTGCAAGACCTAAGCTTGCAAAATTCAGCGACAAGCTTGAAATTGCAGTGGAAGAGTTCAGAGACCTTGTAAAAGTAGGAGCACAGTCCATCTTCTCCTTACAACAAAAGATACTATCAGAAGATGAATCTCAACTTACGGATCCAATTAATGCTTGGAACAACAGGCAATGACTTCCAAAGGTTCCTTTTTTCCAACTTTAAAAGAATTATGTAAAAGCTAACTAACATTCTGAAGAGAGGCAGTCAATTGGAGAGAGAGAAATCTAACATTTTAAGTCCATCATTGAGTGTTTCCATGCATAAGGCTTGGGACTGGAGTAATTGACAAATAGAGCCGTACTTGAAAGTAGGATGTCCCTCCAATGCGGCACCAAATTGTTCACTTACATGGATAGTATGAGAAACGTATGTATCGTCTATACATTGATCTGTATAGATCATAGCTAATTGTCCAACTATTCGTAAGTGGACTGGTCCCTGAATCAATGAACGTATGGCACAAAGAAACCAATTCAAGAGACCCATGGTTTCTACATTTTAGAGTGAGATTGACTCCACCATGTATCTGCAGTGGTCTGAGGTTTGCATCTAAAATTTTGGAATGTGTATGCAGCTAGAATTTTCCGTACACTTTGTAACAAGTCAAAAGAGCTCTCTGCGCATACACACTCGCTATTGACCTTCACATGGCAAGGATTTTGTGAGGAATAAGGGCTATCTGCTTGCAAGGCCGCCCTACATAAGAAAGATATGAGAAACAGCTGTAAATCGAATCTTCAGCAGAAGGGAATCAAGCTTAAAACCTAGTCTGTGCCTTTTTCAGACTGTGATAGAATTTGTACATTTCAGCTAACCTTGATAAGCAAATTTTAAGTAACAAACATTACGGATATGAATTGACAAATAGAGCCGAATTGCTTGGAAGCAGGATGTCCCTCCAACTGCTTGCATCTAAAATTTCAAGAATAAGTATGCTTATTTGCTTGCAAGCCTGCCCTGGATAAGAAATAGGACATAAATCATGAGGTATGAGAAACAGCTGTGAAGGTCAACCTCAAGGACAAAATGCAGGCCATGGGGACAGAATTACAGCAATTGAGGGATATGCAGAGGGTACCAGAAGGTACGTGCAAGGCAATGGAAAAGATGAGAACTGAGAATGAGATGCTTAAGAAGGAGATGGTAGCGCTACAGACAACCATACAAGGGAAGCATGCTGAGTTCACACAGCAAATCACTAAAGGTAACGCAGATATACTAGAATGGAAGAATGTGGTTAAGAAGGGTGCAGCAGCCCCCAAGAAAGAGATCATCTCTGAAGCCCTGGAGGAAGAGAAAAGGAGGAGCAGCAAGGCCTTAAATGTCCTGGTCAGAGGCCTAATAGTTGGAGACACCCCTATGTCTAATGCCAAGACCTTGTTCACCAAAATGGGAGTCAACCTCACATGCGAGACAGCATGGAGGGTTGCTAAAGTTGAAGCTCCAACAAGACCACTTGTAATGAAACTACGAACAGCTATGGACAGGTCCACTCTCATGAGCGTGAGAGCAACCCTGAAAGGCACTAGAGTATCCACTGAGGCTTGTATGAGTTCGCCTTTTTGTGCACTTTGTCCCATAGGCCCGCGAGGTCTCCTGTGGATGTTAATATATCTTTCTTTCTTTCTTTCTTTCTAATGATCATAATCTTTTCCTATTCCATTGAGAGCAATCTGGACTAGCCTTTCTGATCTGATCTCTTGACCTATTGTAGTCAACCAATGTCCTTCAATCTAACTAGGTAGTCTTGCCTTGTCTCAATTTTGTACCTTTGATGGATTGTGAAATTGATCTCCAATAGAATGATCTTGCACATACTGTTCGCATTGGTACACTAAATTTTACTCTATGCAAAAGGGCGTTTTTGAGTGGGTGGTTCTAACTCCTCTTTGCTATGAGTGTAGAGGGAGAGGGAGAGCTTCGTTTGCTTTAGGGTGTGATCAAAATTCGGGAAATCTAATAACTTGGGGGAGTTATGTAATTAAATGTGGGTTGGAGAAAATCATGTTTTAATGGGGGAGTAGAGTGGTTAGGTGGTCTACAAAATCAAGGTGTGATGTAAAGGGGAAAAAGGAAAGTTGAAATGGATAAGGTGATGGGCAAGAGGATTCTAGAGAAATAAGAAGTTGTGGGAAGAAGGAACAAAGGAGGAATATACAAAGGAAGAGTATGCAGAATGCAGGACAGTTTGGACGAATCTCTCTCCTCTTCCTTCACCCTTGCTATTATGAATGTGTTTCTGGATAGTGAAATTCAAAAGGACATTTGGTGCAGTGAGCGTGGACATGAGGATGGGATGAGTTCTAGATCTGATGATACTAATGGGGGGAAGGTTTACGAGAGAAGAAAGAAGAAAAAGAAGTCATTCAGGCCGAAGATTGGTTTGACAGACTTCCCACTAGGTTAGGGTGTGAGAGATTATGCAAGATATTATGATCTTACATTTGATCTACATGATGTGAAGGCAGATACAACTATAGCTCAGTTAATTGTGGTTAGCCCTGCCCTGGGGCAACAATTTGCAAAAGGAGCCAACTCATAGAGGTCCAAAAGGAAGAAAGGAGTGATGGAGGCAAAGGATGTGAGGATTGATTTGAATGATGAGATTTTGTTGGGCAACTGCATTGATTCATGGAATACCTATTAAGAATGTATATGCAATGTCATTAGTGAATAGACTATGCATAAAGTGGTCTGGAAAGTGATGCTCCTTCTATGTATAAGAGAAAATTGGCAGACAACTCGAAGGCTAAGCCCTTGGGTGCAACCAATGCAGCTAGGATAGATGTGTGACGGTGCAGCCATATGAACCTTTCATATGCTCCCATTGCATACCCAATTATTTTTAGGAGGCCATGGTTGGCATCAAGTGGGAGTGATACAAAAGTGGGCCACTGGAGAGCTGATTCTATAGGATTGTACAAACTGTAAGAGATTACAAAGATATGGTGTTGTAGGCATAAAGTCAACCCTATGGTTGACCAGTAGTACTTGGGTACTATATATACCAAGTACTTGTATTGTTTCATTTGAACATTTCTATTGGAGCTTTCTTGTGTGTGCACTCTTGCTCACTTGTGTTCACAACCTGTCTCCAGTTTGTTCTTACATTTGGTATCAGAGCGCTTTCGTCTCTAGAGCCCATTCCCGCGCTTGCTTCCAGACTCCCGCAAGCTTGGTGCTCCAGTGTGCATTCCTGGTTCTCACATTCAGCTCTCTAGCTTTCGTTTGAGGTAGCTCCAACAGTCCAGCGGCTGTTTTTTGACCTTTTGAGGTCCGATTTCGACGTTTTTCAAAATTTTTGAGTTGCTTGCATACAAACAAATTTGTCCCGCACCATTTCAGGTGAGAAAAAAATGGTTTTTTTTTTTCGTCCGTACAGTTCGTACGGATCTGTCCATACAAATGCGCGACAGTGCCGCAAGTCCGTACGACTTGTCGGAACCTGATTTCGAGTCCGTACGACTTGTTAGAAGGCGATTTGAGCAATTTTCGACTATTTTTCAGCATTTTTGCTCAGATCTGGACTCTTTTAAGCTCCAGCCTCTCTCGGATGTGTTCTAGCAGCTCCAGGCTCTTCTCTACACGTGTATTGTGTTTAGAAGTACTCCCGACAACTTCATTCAACTCCAAGCAGCTCACTTTAGCTCCTTTGTCATCTCCAGCTTGCCCACACGGTCAATGGACTGTTTTGCAGGTGTTTCGGGCCAAGGTGCACTTTCAGTAAGTGTTTTGAGCTGTGTATTTTGCTTCGGGACTGTTTTTGCCGCCCAAACTCTTGCACTCTCAGGTGCATTTGCAGATACTTAGCATTGTTGGGTGCATTTGTAGTTACTCTACAGTTGTGGATGCTTTTGAGCTCCGTTGGATGCATTTGAGCACTCGTGGGTGCGCTATTTTAGATTTGGGTTGTGCGTTTTCAGTTTGGGATTGCACTTCAGATTGCAGCAGAGTGCAGTGATTGGTTGATGCCATTTTTGCAGTGATTGCATTGTGCAGTCAGTGGCATTTCAGAGCAGTCAGTCGTACTTTGCATTTGCAGCCAGTATTAGTTTGGGATTTGCAAGCACATTTGCAGCCAGTTGCACTTTTGGGACTTGCAGTTCTCTTTGTAGGTACATTTGCACCTTGTGGGTATCCCACTTTGCTGTTGGGATATCTCAAGGTGTATGCCTCAGGCACACCTTATGTTTCTATGTGTGAGTGCTAGAGGCACAGTTAGGTGCCCACAAGCACAGTTAGGTGGTGGAAAAGCCACGTAGGATGATTGAGTGAATCTAGGAGCAGATTGAGGAGATGATTGTGGAGCTTTGAGGTCATCAGTGATGTCAGTGACCTTGTATGAGGTGCCTACTTAAGGACCTCTTTCTTCTTCATTCTACAAGCAAGTAATGCAAGTATTCTGATTTTGTGTCCACTCTACTCTTTCCTTTCAGTGTTCCAACATGGTATGAGAGCCATTTGATCCTCCTTGAGCCCATTTTTGCCACATCATCATCATCATCATCTTCTTCTTCTTCACCATCTCTCCCTCTTCTCCAAAAATTTTGCTTGAGCTTGTTCTCCTTCAATCCTCAACCATTTCCCACGCCCTTTCTGCTGGAGATCCCTCTGGTTAGGGCGAACTTTGGGGTGGAAGGAATCGACGAAATTCGCGGGCTGCTCGTCGCCATTGCAGAAAAGTCGTCGAAATCCTCTACTGCAAGTTCTCTGCACCTGCTCTGTCTTTTCTTAATTCCTTCCAGGGCAAGCTTCTCCATACCTAGAGCTACCTTGTGCTGAAATCTGAGCAGCAATGGCTGCATATTGAAGGAGAAAACAGAGAAAAACCAGTCGACTTTGTTCATGAAGGTGAAGGCGACCTGACGCATATTTTCGCCTCTTCTTCCCAGAGGATCTACTGTGGTATACCAGCTTTCTTTTGCCTCAGAAAGCCCTCTTTCTTTTGCTTTGAAGAGTGTGATATGAGCCCTCCAAGTTCAGCTCTCTAGTTTTGACAGTTTTGACATACTTTTGAAAATGATGCTACATAAAATGCTACTCTAGCATTTCTGGTCTTTTGAAGTTTTTAATAACTTCACTACAAGTGTTGCTTTAGCTTTGTTTTGACTTGCTAGACTTGGATGTGATTGGAAAGTGTTTGTTTCATTCACTCCTATGAAGCATGCAAAAGTAGCATCATTGTTTGAAAACTAGTCACTACTATTTGCTACATCAAGTGGCTATACTTTGGAAGTATTTCAGTTCTTTTTGCCTTGTAAGAGAGATAGACACTGCCCAATATCTGGGTTAGACCCTCTCATGGCTACTTTATATAATCTTGAGAAGTTCAATGGAAAGGGGTTCCATACATGGCAAATGAAGGTAAAATTTGCATTAATGCGGGAGAACTTATGGGGACTTGTCAAACCTACTCCTACCGCTTCTTCTACGGCCTCAAATGCTGGAGAATCTTCAGCTCCGACACGACCGGCAAGGGATCCAGCAAGAGAAGAAAAAGCATATGGTATAATTGCTTTAGCTTTGGGTGATGATTACATACATCATATATCTGACTTGGAGTCTCCATCGGAAGCATGGCAGAAGCTAGATTTGATTTTTGGTGCAAGCTCTCATATTTCTAAACTATCACTTAAAATCTCTTTCTTTGAATTAAAGATGGCAAGTGATACTACTTTAGCTGCCCATGTCAACTATATGCGGAGTCTTATGACTCAGTTAGCTTCTATCAACTCTCCTATCACCCCTGATGATGCTATGGCAGTACTACTTAAGAGTATGCCTGAAAGCTTTGATCACATTGTAAGCACTTTGAAGAATCTTCCCAATCCAAACCTTGAAGGCATTATCTCAGCTCTCCAAGAAGAAGAAAGACATATGGAGCTAAGGAAAGGCAATGACACTGCCTATGTTATGAAATTCCAGAAGGGCAAGTATTCTCCTTGCAATCATTGTGGAAAGACAAATCACCTTTCAAAGGACTGCTTCAAAGTTAATCCATGCAAGCACTGTGGCAAAAACAACCATAGTGAGAAGTTTTGCAAAGCCAAAGCAAAGACAGAAAATGCAAATCTACTTACAGTGAATGAGCCTTCACAAGATGAGGCATCCTTTGAAGATTATGCATTTTAAATCATCTCCATGTATGCTCCAGATCTCTCTTTTTATGTCAAGGTACTCAGCCTGGATAGTCCTCCAAAATGAATGAAAATAAACTATTGTGTGTTGTGTGTTTTGTAAACACCTCTGGTCACCTTATGATGTAGGCCATGTGTATGTTTTGTTCCATGGTACCTCTTGCAGACATTGTGTGCATGTACATGCAAGGGAGATAACCATTGGAAGGTCTGTTTGTATCCCTTTCTGTTTACCTTACACCCAAGGGAACCCTTGCTAGCATGAGAACCTAGCCATAGATTTATCCTTGACCACCATGAGATGGCATGAGAAACTATGAGACTAGATGTATCCTTGACATAGCCTGAGGCATTTCCTTGAGGGGAGGTTTGTTGGGATATCTCAAGGTGTATGCCTCAGGCACACCTTATGTTTCTATGTGTGAGTGCTAGAGGCACAGTTAGGTGCCCACAAGCACAGTTAGGTGGTGGAAAAGCCACGTAGGATGATTGAGTGAATCTAGGAGCAAATTGAGGAGATGATTGTGGAGCTTTGAGGTCATCAGTGATGTCAGTGACCTTGTATGAGGTGCCTACTTAAGGACCTCTTTCTTCTTCATTCTACAAGCAAGTAATGCAAGTATTTTGATTTTGTGTCCACTCTACTCTTTCCTTTCAGTGTTCCAACATTTGCATCATGTCAACTCTCAGACAGTTTTGGCAATTTGTCCAAGGGTGACAAGCTGGATGGACCAAACTATGCCTTGTGGTCATTCATGCTTAAGAACATCTTGGTTGGTAAGGGCTTGAGTGGGGATGAGGTGAGGCCAGCAGGCTCATCTACATTTAGCACAACTTCTTTGGGTCAGACTACAGGCAGACAAAAGACGACTACAGCCTCTCCTGCTAGTCCCATAGCATCGACGGAGGAGTAGAAGAAATTTGACCGCTGCAGTGTCCAAGCAATGTTTTTGATTGCCACAAATGTGAAGAGGCATATTATGATGACTATCAAGTCATGCAAGGATGCAAAGGCAGCATGGGAAAGATTGGCAAACATGTATCATGTTAAGAATGATGATACTCCTTTGGACATCATCCAGTTTAAGGATGATGAGACGTAGTCTCTTGATGCTTCCTCTTCTACTTCTCACAGTTCAGATGGCTTGCCACATGTTGAGGATGGCTCTCCCTCAAATCCACATGTTGAGGATGGCTCTCCCTCAAATGTTTCAGATTTGTAGCCAATTAATGAGAATAGACAGCCTCATGTTTGGAGGCATTATTAATGTCGTGAGGCCACTAAATATGTTGATGCAGCCTCGAGTGGTACAGCAGAGAAATCTATTCCACGTTGGGCAAGGTTGACCATTCAAGATGCTAAGAATCAGCCTACCTTGGGGAAAAACCAGGGCCAGCACTCAGAAAAATCAGAAAAATGTCAATTTTGCTTTGATGACCTCAGTGATGGAAGCTGAAAATGAGCCTCAGAGCTTCAAGGATGCTCAGCATAATCTGGCATGGCAGAAAGCTATGGAAGCTGAGATTAAATCCATTGAGAAGAATGCCATATGGAACTTGGTTGATGCGCCCATTGAGAAAAAAGAGGTTGGCACGAAATGGATTTATAAGGTGAAATACCATTCAGATGGCACAGTTGAGAAATACAAAGCCTGTTTGGTTGCCAAGGGGTATGCACAAGATGAGGGGATTGATTATGAGGAGACTTTTGCTTCAGTGGCCAAGATGACCACCATTCGTTCCGTCATCTCTCTTGCTGCGTTTTATGGTTGGTCAGTGTATCAGATGGATGTCAAGACCGCTTTCCTCAATGGAGATCTTAAAGAGGAGGTCTATGTACATCAGCCCCAAGGTTTTGAGGTGAAAGGACAAGAGCACAAGGTATGCAAGCTCAGGAAGGCTCTATATGGGCTGAAGCAAGCACTGTGTGGTATCAAAAGATACATCAGTTTTTGCTATCCCAGGGCTTCGTAAACACTCATTCAGAGCCAAATCTGTTTGTTCTGCAGCAAAAATCAGAATTGGTCATGTTGGTACTATATGTGGATGACATCATACTCACTGGCAGTGATTTGCAGCAAATTACAGCAGTGCAGTCCGCTATATGTCACAACTTTGACATGACAGATTTGGGCCTATTGCATTATTGTCTTGGCATTGAGTTTTGGCAGACCCATGATGGGATCTCTATGTCACAGACAAAGTATTCGAAGGGGTTGTTGCAGAAATTTAAAATGGAGAACTGTAAGCCTGTGGCTACTCCATTGGAAAAGGGACTCAAGCTGAGTAGGCATGATGTTGCTGAAAGTTTGATGGCACTTTGTACAGGCAGTTGGTTGGCAGTTTGATATATCTATGCTACACACGGCCTGATATTGCTTACGCCACAGGGCTTTTGAGCCAGTTCATGCATTGTCCCACGATCACACACTGGAATGCAGCAAAGAGGGTTCTCAGATATGTCCATGGCACTCTCTCTCTTGGCTTGCATTATGCTTCAGATTGAGATCTAAAGCTGAGTGGTTTCACCGACTCAGATTAGTCAAGGGACATTGACGACATACAGTCCACTACTGGCTATTGCTTCTCATTGGGTTCAGCTTGTATCTCATGGCTCAGTAAGAAGCAAGAGCGAGTCTCTTTTTCCTCCAGTGAAGCAGAGTACAAAGCTGCAAATTCAACCACTACGGAGTTAATGTGGTTAAGGAAGCTTTTGCATGACTTGCATCATGTGCTTTGCATGACTTGCATCATGCACATGATGGCGAAGCAAACTTTATCTTCTGTGACAGCCAGAGTTGCATTGCCATAGCCAACAATCCTGTCTTTCATGCTCGCATGAAACACATTGAAAATCATTATCATTATGTACGGGATTGTATTTCTGATGGCTTCATTGATCTCATCTATTGTCCATCTGAGGACAATGTAGCGGATAGCTTCACCAAAGCCCTGTCAACAGATCTTTTCTTACGACATCAACATGGCTTGGGGATCAGAGACATTCTCACAATGTCAAGGGGGGTTGTGAAGTGATTCACAATGACATTGTTTTCATGTACTCCCATAGGTTGCATATCCATCTGGATGAATTTGTGCAACCATGGTACTTTAGGTACTGCAGGGTACACCTGAGATGTTTCCAGGGTACTTTAAGCCATATCTTTGAGGGGGGATTTGTAAGAGATTACAAAGGATGGTGTTGTAGGCATAAAGTCAACCCTATGGTTGACCAATAGTACTTGGGTACTATATATACCAAGCACTTGTATTGTTTTATTTGAACATTTCTATTGGAGCTTTGTTGTGTATGCACTCTTGCTCACTTGTGTTCACAACTTGTCTCTAGTTTGTTCGTACACAAACAAGTGAAGTATAATTTAAAGGATGGTGAAAAAGGTGGTCTGAAGGAGGAAGAATCTAAAGATACATCCTTGTTGGAATACGATGACTATGATTCCATCTCAAGCGAATCTACCTTAGATGGATGTGAAAATCATTGGCCATGAGGTGACACCTGGACATCCAGATGAGTTTGAGGGTTGGGAAGACAAGGATGCTGGTGTGCTTTCCATGATGATTATAAGGATGACAAAAGATTCAGTGATCCCTCACATCCAGATTTGGGAGATGGCCCTCAAGTCATTGAGCATTTTGAAGGATGCCTATGAGACATGCAAATCGATACGAGCACTCAATCTCCAAGAGTAGTAAAAGGATGATGCAAGACTTACTCAGACAATGAGATTAGAAACATCCCAGATGCTGCCTATCAAGGTGACAAAGAGGTACTCTCAAATGTCCTTTATGATCCAGACCATTGTAAGGACTGCTTTTTGAAAATGCATTGACTAATCTGATAGGAAGACTCCTCATGTCTGGCCTCATTTCCCTGAGGGTGAGCTCTAATAATGATAAAAGCAACTTGACTTCCTCCACAACATCATATATTTATAGCCTTTTTATAGGGTCAATACCTTATCTTGAATGGAGCACTACTATATATGATCTCCATAGTCAATTGTTCTCAACCAACTTGTGGGGCGGAGTCCTCAACACTCCAGATGCATGAGGTCACCTCCTGCACGTCCTCCTCTAGTCAAGAATGTCTGAGATTCACACTCTCCACTGCAACAAGCTCTGTCCTGGCTGCTTCATTGTTTATTTCTCCTTATAGAGTTCTTCCAATGCCCCTTGGTATCATGACATGCCTTAAGGACTATATCACACTATGGCTATAGAAATAAATATATGCAAAACAATGAGAGAAACTACAGTATTTATCACAATCAGGTTGTATGACCTCAAAGGTAGATTTTATGATATGCAGACTGGCCACTGAATATAATACTGTGAAGACAAGAATCTCATGAAGACAAGACCACTTTTTTTTTGGGATCCCTATGGTTGCGACTTTTGCAACCATGGAAGGAGTTCTTTTGTGCATTTGATTTTCTTTTTCTGACTTCTACACAGCCAAGCTTCTTTCACTTAGAAAATATCTTATTCCACAAAAATGAGGCATACACCTCTTGCAACAAATATTTCTCTTGAGTTTTCTTGTAGATAAATGTGTATGTATGCTCGGCCCTTATCTTTTGCAAAGAAAGTAAACAGAAATTGATTGCCCTCAAATTTGCAGTTGTGCTCTGCCCCTAGTACCTGCAAAGGGAAACAGAGCAGGAGAGAAGCCATGACATTCTTGGGGTTTGGCATTAACAGAAGTAATGTATCTAGCTACATAAAACCAGAAGTTATAAATATGAGAAATGTTTAATTCTCTTCTTGAACTTGAGATATTTTTGACAAGGACATTTTGAATTTCCAATCCAGGGCTGACCACAAGGAGAAGTTGAGGAAACTGCTGTCAAATGAACTGCATAAGACTGGAACATGGCAAAGTCTAAAAGAGGAAATGAAAGGAAGAATTTTAAAGATAGCTAATGAGAAGTTAAAGCTTGGAAACGAAGTTGAGAAAATGAAATTTGATTTCTATAATTCCCTCTATATACAGCTTATGGGAGTAATTCAAGATTCCATCAAGGAACTTGACTCGATGGTAATTGTAGTTTTATAAGTGTCAAAATTCCAGTTTGTCTTTTTCCTTACGATAGAGTAATCTTTATGATCAGTTGATTCTTCATGGACTATCCATATACTCTACCAATGAGAATATTCTCAATATACTCACCAAAGCTGGAACATGTTCCCTTGTATAAATGAAAACAAGTGTCACATAAAGGTATTATATTTTGTGAAGCAGAGAGCTGTCGGATAACTAACCGATTGCTGTTTATACTGTGACATAGCAGAGAAGAGAATCGTTTATAAATGGCTCAGATGCCCTGGACACAGGAGTCTCTAAAAAAGTCCACACTTTGGAAAGCTTACGACAGCTTGCAGATGAATATGAGGTAAGTAGACCAAAACAAGTTTATTAAATATGAACTGTTTCCCTTTCTGTAACTGAAAATCAAGAGCCACGATCAATGCCAAGAGATAGCAGGCATGTACACTTCACGATGATCAATAAATCACATAATAGCTGTTCCTACTCACTCATGACAAGCAGCACCAGACTCATGCCCATTTGAAAATTTATTGCACCCTTACTCACATGTTGCTTTAATGCTCCTAGGCTTCCCTGTCCTTTCTATCTGTGTGCTTTCTTTCTCCTCTTTCTCCCTTGCCTTTTTTCTTTTCTCATTTTTGCAGAAAAGATCCTTTGATTGAATACATATGACAGTGATTGCCAATCTTGATTGCCCAGTCTTGCTTGCCACTCTTTAGAGACTGACAGGGATATTTCTAACATGTGGCCTCTAGGTTAAGTGACAGCAGCTGTTGAGGATTGTGGATTCATTTTTCCTCTCTTGCCATCCCTTGTTTGATATTTTTTTCTCAAACCATCAAAACAGTTGTTTACTTTAAGTGAGCATAGTATTTTGTGGGAAACATGCAGACATATACATGTGTTGTGCAGACTAGCAAATAGACAGTGATCCAAGCCAGATATAGGATCCACCAAAACAATATATTTCCACCCCAAAGCTATGGACACAATACAAAAGATTCCACCAAATCGTGGTCCTCTGATCTTACCAAAAAGGTTCTCCTACTATCTGCGTGGTACCTCTAGATCTCTGAGCCCGCATGCTCCACCTTGAGCTTATGGAGAATCTCCATCCGTGATCTCAACACCTTACTGCCCTGGTAGACAGCCTAGGATTCAGCCCCAAGTGAGCTAAGTCTGCAGCACTTCTGGCCCTCCTTTGCCTCCTAGATGTAGGCCCAAGGATGAGGCACTTGCTGCTCCTTTCTGCTCTTCTGCTTGCTGAACTGCTGAATGCAAAATGAGGCCATAAGGACCTCCTTTTATAGGGTCAAATCCCCCCTTCAAATTGACATACCGGCCAGCCCTAAATGGGCCGACTGGCCTGGTTGGTTGCAGCCCTAACCAACCAACCAGATGGTCGGCTGGTTGGCTGCCTTCCCAGCCCTATATAAGGGCCTTTTTCTGGCCCAGGGCCCAGCCCCTCTGTAGCTCATTTGCTGCTCCACCTGGCCACCTGGGTGCCCCGCATACCTGCCCTCCTGCCAAGCTTGTTGCAGGCAATAGATCTGCCCACAAACCTGTCCATAGGCAGGCGCTTTACTTGCTGCAGCACCACGCCATGTGTCACCATCCATCAGCGCCTCCTGGCCCATGTCCCACGCCGGTCCTGCCCTGACATGCTGCGCATATGTTGATGCCACTTTAGGTCCACTCCTTCTGCGAACATCCTCTGGACCTTTCTTTGCCAGATCTGCCCACCATGGAGCCTTCCACTGCTAGTTATTCTGTGAGGTGTGCTGCCCACATGGCATCCTATTTGCTGCCCATGTGGCAGCCCCACAATTCTCTTTTCTTTGGGCAGTTCTTGCCCTAGGTCTCCTTCCTCCATGCTCTCCTCATTTGGGGGCTTACAGATAGGGAAGTGACCTTTCCAACTCCGTTCTCAATCCAGTTTCATAACATTAGGAGGCGGTGCTCACTCATGATTATTGCATGGTTGAGGGGTGTTTACTTGGGGGATGATAGCCTCACTTTTAGATGGGAGGCATATTGGAAAACACTGGTGGTTGATTTCTACAACCAACACTCCCTGCAGAGCGGAAAATATATTGCCAATAGAAGATCTTTTTGGTAAGATCAGAGGACATCTTGGTGGGACTCTGGATCTATCTTTTGTATTGTTTCCATAGTTTTGGACGGAAATATATTCTTTTGGTGGATTCTATATCTGGCATGGCTCATTGTCTATTTGCTAGTCTGCACAATACATCTGTGTGAAGCACATGAAGTTAAGAAGTTTGTGATTCCACACACCACACACACTATGTGAGATCCTGGGATATTCTATCAATCTTCTGCTGTACGTACCCTTTGTTGGTTGATTTCTAACAAGATGGGCACAGACTTAGATCTTGAATAGTGCAAGAAGAAGAGAGATGTGTTGGAAAGGTCACCTCCCCATCTGTAAGCGCCCAAATGAGGAGTGTGTGGGGGAGTGAGACCTAGGGCATATGCTCAGACAAAGAAAAGAAAAATACCTAGAGGAGTCATGGTGGCTGCATCAGATAAAGCTAACGGATAGTGCAGATGGCAATGCACTTGTGGCATTGATCTGGCCTAGCAAATGCAGATCTGGAGCAGCACAACAAGGTGAGGTGTGAACCAGAAGAAAGGTGCAGCAGATGGTGGGCAGGTGTATGGCCTGCAACAGGGCCTGCAAGTGGTGCAATGATGGCAGGGCATGCAGCAGCACATGTTAGCCTGACTGGACAGGTTGGTTGGGCTGGTGGTTATAGCCAGCCAACCAGGCCTGTTTGTGGGCTGGTCATGAGGGCTGGGCCATGCATGAAAGAATGGGCCAGTAGACCCTGATTTTATAGCCCCACAGGTCAGTGGCGAGGCAAGGAGCAGGTCGGCCACATGGCCTGGCACACAGCCCCAAAAGATGTGCCCACAGCCCAAGAATTAGGGCCTGGTGGGGTTGGTAGGGGAAGAGGCTGAGTCAGCCAGATTAGCGGCAGGAATACACTATAAAAGGAGGCCCTTGGCCTCACTAAATACATCCAGCAAGCCAGCAGTTTGGGGAGCAGCAGGAGCAGCATAAGACTCACCCTCAGGCCTACATCCAGGAGGCAGAGGAGTCCCAGAGGTGCTGCAGGCTGAGCTCATCTAGGACTGGAGCCTAGGCTGTCTTCTAGGGCAGCAAGGTGCTGAGGTCTTCGACGCAAGTCTACATACCCACGAGGTGGAGCATGCGGGCTCAGAGATCTAGAGGTACCAGTGTATATAGTAGAAGACCTTTTTGGTAAGATCAGCGGACCACATTCTGGTGGGACTCTGGATTCTACCTTTTGTATTGTGTCCATAGTTTTGGACGGAAATATATTCTTTTGGTGGATTCTATATCTGGCATGGTTCATTGTCTATTTGCTAGTCTGCACAATACATCCGTGTGAAGCACATGAAGTTAAGAAGTTTGTGATTCCACACACCACACATCACACACATTGTGTGAGCTCCCGGGCTATTCTATCAGTCTTCTACTGTGCGTACCCTCTATTGGTTGATTTCTAACAAGATGGACGCAGACTTAGATCTTGAATAGTGCAAAAAGAAGAACCCTCTTGGGAGAAATGAGCGGGTCTCCCTGTTGCTCCCATTAGCTCCTCCTGCCTCTCGTTTTGTCCTCTAACATTAGCTCCCCCTCTTTCCCTCCTCTCGGCCCTTGCCCCTCCCCCCCCTTCCCCTTTTGCCTCCCACCTCAGCTCCCTTTTGCCTCGGTGTGCTTCACATCACCCCCTCACCTTTTGTCTTCTGCCTCTCCTCTCCCTTGTCATGCCTGGCAAATACGTGTTGACTGCAGAAAAATAAATGCAGCTACAATCACATATCCTTTTCCACTCCCATATTGTCACTATGCTTGATGATGTAGGTGGTCATGATATATATAGCTTTCTTGACGGATTCAATGGAAAAAATCAGATTTTGATGGTTCCCGGAGACAAAAAAAATTGGCATTCATAATTGAATGGGGACTCTTTGCCAGCAATGTCATGACTTTGGTCTCAAGAATGCACGAACTTTTCAGAAATGGATTCAGCAGGTATTTGTCCCATTCTTGGCTAGTTTTATGAGAGTCTTCTTGGACGACTTTAGTTTATTTGGTAAGAAGTCAAAACATCTCAAACACATTCTTGAAAGGCTGGGGCCATTCAAAATGCCTTTGCACCCAACAATCTGAAGCGATTGGGAAGATTTATTGGTAAGATAAAATGGCATAATAGATTTTAAAGTTATTTATATCATATATGTCAACCTTTGACAAGTTTGACCTGGAAAGATCTCCCTATCCATCCAATATCAACCCAGCTTCAAAACCTTTCGACAAAGTCCTATTGTAAGAGGAGCTTCCATTGCTCCAGATCTTGTGTGAGGCCTCATACAATAAGGTTTCCCAAAAAGGCTCGACTTTGCTTCTTTGGGTCAATGATCATAATCCTCCTTGGAATGAGTTGAGATCACTCTTCGCCAAGCCCACTCTAGCGTTGGTGTCTCTTGTGCCATCCAATTCTATCGAAAGAAATTTGTGCACAAGTCGCCTAATGACTGATTGCCATTTCCCATGTGTTGATAGCTTGGGTTATATGGTTTGACCTTGCTACCATTATCCAGCTTAGGTAATTGTTATCCTTGAATTTCCTCAAGCTAAAATGTTTCATTTGTATTGCCTCGACAACGCGGTGGGGGTCATTCTGTTCTAGCTTTGAATTTCTTGGCTCCAAGGCGAGAATTATACAACTTTTTGAGAATGCTCTGGTCATGCAATCCTTCCATTACTTTTGTGTTACTTATTAGGGCAAAGCAGCTCAAGTAGTTGATTTGACTACCTTAGCTTCTCCAAGATTGTGCTAGTGAGGATAAATGTTGATGGTATAGTAGATGCATCCTTCTGTGCTCTAGTCTCTCCATTTCCCTAAGAACACAGTGCTCCAATCCTGCTCATTGACTTGCATCGTCTTATTGTAAAGTCGCCCATGAAGAAGATCATGTGTCCATCTTCAGTCGTAATATTTCATTGGCTGTGCAAAGTATGCTAGGCCTTTTTACGAAAAATCCATTGGGGAAATAGTGTGCATGGTGTCCAATGTTTAAAAGGAAGTTGCTACCTGGGCAATATGGTTGTCTTCCTATAACTTGTTGTCTATGTAGCAAATCTGTTGTTCATGGCATGCAAGAAAGACATGGAGCACGTGGAGCTACTTCCAACATGCAAATTGTCAGGCTTTTGTAATCCGCATTTCTTCTTGCCTATGTCAAAATGGGGTGGCCATTTTAATGTTCATGTGTGGACTTTTTTAGAGGATTTATGGAGTCATGATGGGTATTTCCAATCGGAGTATGATGTCACATTTCAGGAGTTAGATTATAGGGTGCTTTGTAGGGAATGGTGGTTAGAGGAAAGAGACTTGTCTTGATCCTCTAAGGCAACTCAATGGGTGTTAGTTGCATACATTCTTTGTACAGAGTCTTTTAATACATAATACAAAAACCTTTTTCTGATCAAATTGTACGGATGGCTAGAGCAAGGGGGCTTGATAAGCCCATTGTTACATTCATAATGACCATTACATGTTGACCATGGTCAGGAGATACTCATGATTCTTTATATATTTAATGCATTTAGGTGGTTTGATTTGAGACGTGCAACTTTTCATGGATCTATGCTACAACTTGAGGCATGTTCCCTCTTCCCTTTAGAAAATGGTTTAGTGGTGGAGAAATTGTGTAGGGATGTAGTGCTAAAAGGATGTTTGGGAGGATTGTAAAGGTGAACTCCATGTGGCATAGGATCTAATGTCCCTTATATAGAGCTATGGAATGCATTCACAAATTATATTTAAGGGCACCTTCATTTCACAATAGACATGTCTATTTGAGTCTATCCGTTGGCCCGGTGGTGTGGTAATGCTTGGACAAAGAGGAGGTAAGCAAAATGGATCAATCAGATTGAGGGAAGGGCATAGTAATTTACAAAAACGACTTTATAGAAGATATGGTATAGCCGGCAGAGAAGTAACAGAAATTACTCTATTAGGAACTTTGTTATTTTCTTAATTGAGATATCTAATTTCTCAATTATGAGTTTGCAACCTGCAATCTTCTTACTGTCTTAATTGAGAGATCTTGTAAAATGATTATATGTGGAATTGTCTTGTTTCTTGAAATTTCTTGTCCCAGCAAGGGCTTTGCCTGGAATGACATTTCGGGGGGGTGTGGGGTGGGGCTGATTTGCTATGACACGTTTCCCTTTCTTGAAGGGTGCAACTCAATACAACTTTACAGTTTGTGATCCCCAACCAGCAAGTGGACCTTATACCCAAAAGAAGGGGGTTTCACTATCCTTGATGAGTAGCATGGGAAATTAAGTTCCCTCATTCCGAGCGAAGGGATCTGCTTTGTTTAGTCTTAGTGTGGCAGCATGGCTTTGAAAAATGACTTGCTGGTCTGTTGTAGAAATCAGTTTCAATAAACTTGGCAGAAGAAAATGGGTTGTTTGCATCCAGGGTGGCATGCTGAATAGGAGGGGCTGAGTGTGTGACTTCTTAATGTTGTTGTTCAAGGTTAAGGTGCAAGGGTTTTTCCTGTGCTGTTTGTAAAGGTGACGTGTGGAGGATTCATAAAAGAAGCAATGGATCATTTTTTTAATCTTTCTAACACAAGTTTTATTTGGTAGCCAGGCTGATGGTGATTATCGATCTGCAAACAAATGTTATGAAGAAAGGATTTTGGAGGGCACGACCAATCCAGATGTCTGGTTTGAGTATGGTCTCTTTTGCATGAGGGTATGATACAGGAATCCAAATAATAGACTCGCTTCTTTTGATGCCTTGGCAAAGAAATGAATTTCCCTGCACCCTATCATTAAATCAGCACAAAGCTATTCAGGGGATGTTGCTGAACAACAAAGTGGCAATTCAACAGCTGATACTGGTTTCCCCACAAAGCATCCTCATATCGGCCTTTTTACTGTGGACTTACATTGTGATGATGACATAAAGTTTTTATGATTTTATGACATTTTATGATGTAACATTGTATAATCAAGGAAAAAAAATAGATCAGCTGTCATATCTGAGTTGCCAGATGATCTATTGCAGGGGAAGCAAAAAGACCATGGCAAAGCAGAGGAGTGTTTCCGAGAATCAATTAACTTACATCAGGATCATGTACTGAGCCTGCTGGCATTGTCCTGTTTATTGTGGCATAGATCTTTGTTTCTTCAATCCGAAACACTTCTGCGACATGTAGTTGAGCTGCACCCACAAGAAGAGTTCCTTGTTTGGGTACTCATAGGCCAGGTAGAAACTCAATGTTATCACTGTCGTCGAAAAGGGATCTTTATATTTGTTGTTTGAAAGATGAGTGTATTTCTTCTTTCTGTTGCTGCAGTACATGTAAACAAGGAATTGAGGCAAATTGTACTAGTGTTGCCATAATTTTCACCCTACCAGCATGGTCACTTGTGCTTAACTACAACTAACCCAGGGAAAAAGACAAACTTCCTGTCTTTCTGCCACTATGGAGATTTTTGCATTTTCCTTAATTAGATGATAAACATGATAGATCTTAAGGTTTTGATGAAAGCTTACCTTATTTAAAACCTGGATTCATTGCCAAAAGAAAAGGGAAGACCCTTCAGAATTTCCTGCTAGAATTCCAACTCTCTCTTGCTCCAAAGGACCAGCTCTGAGAGCTTAGAAGAGATCTTTTGTCCTCATCCTGTAAAAAAGCACAAGGCTTCCAGGGGACTGTTTTTGTTGGAAATCGATACTCCGTCAGTTAGCCAGTAGGTGCCCACACTTCTGAGTCCCGAAATGAAGAGGTAGAAGGGACATAGGATATAAAATTTTGGGGAGAAAATACCACACTTCAGGTTCTCAATTGGGCTCATTCTATGATGCATCCAAGGCTCCACGTGGAGCACCTATGGGGCCACCCATCAGGTTGTTCCCAATCAGACTATTTGGTTGGCTGGGAGGGCAATAGGCTTGCAAGCCGAGTACTAGTCAATTGGTCCCTTGTTCTCAGCGCACTTTGACCAATCTTGGCTGTCCTTCACCTTGACACAGCAATCTGGATCCTTTGACCAATGCAAAACTTCAGAAATGAGCACTCAATCCCTGGTCAATATATGTTATTTTTTGCTTATTGTTGTAATGCTACTTCTGGACCCATAGTTCATATTGAATCTCTACAGTGGATCATCATCATCTCTCTCCTTCCTATGACTATCCCATCCTGTTCTGTACTTCTGCCTCACATCCTTCTATTACATAACTTCAGGCTTGGTTTCCCCCTTCTCATCGTTTGCATTGGTTTGCTCATAGTGTGCTCAATGTTTCTCACAATGTCTATTAATCATTTTGCGGTATAGATAATTGTAGTCAGCTAGAGTTGGAGAGGAGGAGAATGAGCCAAATCTTTCCAAGTCATGGCAGAGTATGTCTCTTGTGTCCAACTAAAGTCTTTTGTCCAACTGGTAAGTGGATGACTTTGATGCATGCAGCAGAGATCTGTGCTTCGCCCTGTTCCTCCTCCTAGATTGCTCCACCCCTTCCCCTTCCCGGCCATTTCGAGGGCCTTCCTTCCTGCCCACCCTCTCTTGTGCTCCACGTCCCTCTCTGTCAGGACATCATGTGGCTGTTTCCCGCCAACCTCTAGGTCTTTGACACCCATTTTGGACCTGTCTTTGCTCATGGGCCACCCATCCAGGTAATCAGCAGGATGAGAGGGGGGATAGGGTCTGTCCTTCCCCTAGCCATGAGCCACAGTCCCCTTGGTCACAAACCTCTCTGTCAGGACATCATGGGGCTGTTTCCCGCCAACCTCTAGGTCTTTGACACCCATTTTGGACATGTCTTTGCTCATGGGCCACCCATCCGGGTAATCAGCAGGATGAAATAGGGGATAGGGTCTGTCCTTCCCCTAGCCATGAGCCACAGTCCCCTTGGTCACAAACCCTGTGGGTTGCTCCATCCCACGGGGTTTGGACTAGAGTGAAAGGCAAGAAGAGTGTCAAGAGGACAGCAAAGAATTGAATACGACTCTCCCCACAGGATAAGCAGTTAGATGAGACCCATCCTGAACACCCAGCCTCCCCCGAAAGGGATTCATTCTTCAATCTTCCCCCTAAGAGAGAGAGAGAGAGAGAGAGAGAGAGAGAGAGATGATATGATATAATATGATTGTATTAAAGTCCGCGTGAGATCCTTCAGGATATATGGGACTGGCGATGACTATTAACTAATAGGGATCCCTTACATCCAGTGAAAGAAATATTACACACTTATTATGCAGTGAGTACCTGTTGGGCTAGCTTGTGCGCTAGTCCTAGTACCTTGGTGGTGTTCCAAAACCTTTTTTAAGTAGCTTTCTAGCTTTGTGGCTGGCTGCTCCAGCAGATATTTCAGATTATTTCTGCTGTCCCAGGTCCTCTCTGATGTGTGTGTATGCTCTACATCTCAGAAGTACATGCTGCTCATTTTCCATCTCCCTTGTGGGCCAGATTTTGCAGGTCCTTTCTTCTCTGGGGATCCTGGGTCTTGCCCACCTACCCCTCTCCAGCTCTAGATCATGTGAACTGGTCCTGATTTTGCAGGTTAGATGCCTTTTGAAATTCATATGTCTTCCCGAGGTATTTCTACATGCCATAGCTATCCAATGGGTTAATTTCCTGGTTGTAGAACTGCATTTTGTCCTTGGTTTGGCCATAATTTCTGTAGCATTTTCTGTGTCACTATCTCCCTAATTTCACATGTATCTTTTGAGATATCGCGACTGTTATACCCCATATTTCAAGCCATTTTATCCCCTCTCTATGCCATCTTGCGACTTGTGTGTGTGTGTGTATGTGTGTGTGTGTGTGTGCATCCTCTGGGACACTGACACAACTACCCCTCCTTCTATTGCAGTGGAAGTTGAGGGTGTGCAATTGGGGAAAAAGTATTTTGACTTGAAATGGGGTGTGTTTGTAGGAGCTTGCTTTGCCTGCCACAAGTTTGGGCATCTAGCCTTTGAATGCCCAATGGTTCTGCATCAACCCCCTCCTAATGCCTTGCCGCCCCAGACACGGGAAAAGAATGAGAATTTGCAAGCTAAGGCAGCAAATCGAAATGGAGCAAAGAATGCTAAACCAATTAATCAGGTGCAATCACTTGCTGGAAAAGGAAAAGAAAAAGAAAAAGAGAAGATGAAGGAATCTGTGGGAACAGATCGGGATGGTTTTCAACAGCCTAAGGAGGTGGTTGTATTGAAGCAACGCCCCTTTCAATCTCGTCAATGGGATGCTTCTTCTCCCTCACCAGGACAGGCTTCCACTTCAGCTCCTGTCCTTCAAAATTGGGTGGGGGTTTTGAAGAAGGGATCCCCATATGTGATTCTGAAGAAGGGGAGAATGCTATATCTTTCATGGATCATGAAGGCATGCAGCCCATGCAGGCAGAGGCTTTGCCTCTCTGATATCTTGTTTCATACTTATACTTTTCTGTATATATCTCTTTCATGCATCAAACACTTAAGTGCTTTACATACAATGTACAGAGCCTCTGCAATGTCTCAAAGTGGAGGCTTTTCTGGAATTATGTACATATATTGTTTGTTTGCACGAGCATAATCAACACTCTAAGGCTGGTCATCATGATTACTTTGGCGGCTATGATATATATTATGCTGGTACCACTACCTACTCAGGTGTATGCATAATGGTTAGACATGAGCTGGAGCCTCAGTTAGCATTCAATGACAGCAGTGGCCTATGGATGGTCATACAATGTAATGTCAATGGTGATATTCTTGAGTTTGCATCAGTCTATGCCTCCCAGACCTCTGCCATGAGGGCTTTTTTATGGGATTCTTTAAGCAAATATCCATGGAGATCTAATGCATTTATCTGTGGAGATTTTAATAATTCCCCTCTGCCGAGAGATAACACCACTTCAAGATCTCATATGCTATCATCGGAAAGACAAAAATGGGATAACATGCTTCTTTCTGTGCAGGTTGAAAATTTATGGCTGCTTCTCCAGGGGTCAGTGCCTGGATATACTTTTCATCATAATGCATTTACTACATACTGGGCAAGGCTTGATAGATGGTATTTGTTTTATCCACAACAATATGCAGATTTTAGCCCTCATCTCCTCATAGATTTCTCGTTGGGCTTGTCAGATCATGCCCCATTATGGATAAATTTGCAACTTGGTATGCCACTGGATGATTTGCCGACTCTTTCCAGCAGATTACTGCATGTTAATCAGGCTTATTTCCGACATCAATATTTCCAGCAAATGATCAGAGTTGCAATTCATCCCTTGTCTTTGCATGCCCAGGAGGACATGAATTATGCTTGGGACAGTTTTGTCTCTCGTATACAGAATGTCATTAGGGAGTATGGAAACTAGCACATGGCTACATGGAGGAATGAGGTCAAATGGGCAAAAAGGACAGCACAACAATTGACTGAATTTTCACATTTAAGGCCTCTCTCTGAATCAGAAAATGATTCCCTTTCACATGCTCGGATCAAACTGATTGATAATGATCAGAGGAAATTGCACAAATGGCAGATTAGAGCAAGAATGAAGCCCCTCATGGATAAGGGCTGCTCATCAAAAGCCTTCTTCCAGGGACTGCATGCTACTCGAAAGAAAAACTCATGTCTAAGGGTAAGGAAGCTAGATGGCTCTTGGACGCAGTCTTTCTGTGATCTCCAAGATGAATGCCAAAATTACTTCCAGAAATTGTTCTCTACCCGTGGCTCCCCATCAAATCAAATGACTGATGCGAGGACTGAATTTCTTCAATATGTTTCTGAGATAGTGGAAATGGATGATGCTCTTACATTCGAGAGACCTTTTACTGACACAGAACTTGATAATGCATTGTCCCACCTCGACAAATACAAGTCCCCTGGTTGGGATGGTCTTACGGTGGAATTTTATATTTCCTTTTGGGATGATTTGAAAGATGTTCTCTTACAAATGATCAATGTTGCCTGGCAAGAAAATCACTTGCGCACCTTTGGAAGCATGGCATAATCAAACTTGTGCCCAAAAAACATCTGTGTGACCATATGTTAGATTGGAGGCCTATTACTTTGATGCGTGTAGTTTACAAACTCATTCCCAAAATGATTGTGTATAGGCTTCATGGGATACTGAATGCGGGCCTTCATCCTCATCAGTATGGGTTTGTGCCGCAAAGACAAATCCATGACAATATTTCCAATGCATTGACTGCAATTGAATATGCTAAGTACTCGCATCAAGATGTGCTCATATTGCAGGTAGATATCACTAAGGCATTTGACACTGTTCAATGGGATTTTATCTCTCAAATCATGACAAAGTTGGGCTTTGGTCCCAAGATAGCAAATGCAATTTATTGGCTTTATTCTGGCTCTACCTCTCAGTGCATTCTTGGGAGTCATCTATCTCGGTCATGGACATTGGGTAGATCAGTTAGACAGGGCTGCCCTCTTAGTGCTCTCTTCTATGCCATTGCGACCCATCCCCTCGTGATGTATCTTGATCATCTTACAAACACAGGACAGATGACTGGTCTTAAAATCCCTGGGGCTGCATCTTTTTTGGCACAGGCATATGCTGATGAATCCTTCTTTATGCCACAGAACTCTCCCTCAGAAGTTCACATGCTTATGACCACATTATCATTGTATGGATTAGCAGCGGGATTGCATGTCAACTTTGACAAATCTAAATTGCTTCCCTTGAAACAATGTGACTGGCATTCTATTCTCTGGCCAGGTCAGGTAGTGCATTCCAAAGATGTAGTCAGGTATTTGGGATATCCTATAGGATGGCATATCACCAGGAAGCAGCAGTTAAAATGGATCTTCCAAAGACTCCAACATAAACTGGAATATTGGAAAATTTCTACTTGGCCACTTCATGTCAAGCTCAGAATAGTACAGTCTATTGTAATGTCCTATGTTCAGTTCTTTTTGCCTTTGCTACATTGGTCCTTTAGAGATATTTCAGCCTTTATGTCTCAAGCTATGGAGCTGTTATGGAGGACAAAAACTGCTGTGAAAGCATTGAGACTGATGAAGATGGAAATGGTGTGCTCTCCTAGGATGCATGGGGGACTTAATGTTCTCAATATCAGATATCATGTACTTGCAAGGAAGGCGACTATGCTCCATACTTTTTTCCGTCAACAACAGCCATGGACTTGGATAGCATCCATGTGTGTCAACATGAGGACATCTGCTTATGGCCATTGGACTACTGATCATTGGGAGGTTGTCATTGGGAGATTTGTAGGGAAGATTCCTAGCTGCCCTTTCTCTACTGCTCTGATACTTGACTGGAAACAAGTACTTTCCAAGGTCAAATGGGCTCCTGATAATCGCTCGGGGACAAACTCAATGAGGAAAGAAAGTATTCATTGGAGTGCCATCTTTCACATTCCACTTGCTTTACAGGAACCTGTTCGGGCATATAATCTCATGAAATTGGGAATTAGATACATCAAATACGGTCGTCTGTACAGGCTCCCCCCTCCATACAGGTTCCTTTACCCGTTCTTTTTCCTTCTTTTGTACCTGCTCCCATGTCCGTACAGCCAGATTCCGTACCAAATTCGTCTTCCCCTCTATCTCTGCAGCCTTTTGCTCTTCTCACACCAGGTCTTGTAGAGTCTTTTTCTGATGTCTCTTCCTCCCCTCTTCCTGCTGCTCCGGTAGATGGCTCTTTCATTTTCTCTACTTCAGCCCCCCCTTCTGCCTCTGCTCCTCCTGCACGTGTCTTCTTTCGGCGGAAGCGTGCTGGTTTGCCTCCTTCCACCTTGGTTAAATCGGCAAAGTTGGATATTGCGGATGGTCCTTCGTCTTCCCTTCAACTGGACCTTCTTCGCCAAATGTGTTTTGCTTCTATCACAGATGTTCCTTCATCGGGTTCACAACTTGTTTGTTCTTTGGACTCTGCCCTTCTGGTTTCTGGTCTTCGACAGGCTCAGTAGTTTGGGGTCTGTCTCTACTTTATGGGCAGGGTTTTATGTGCAGCTCAACTTTGTCGTTGGGCTGAAGTTGCAGTGGGCCAGGATTGCCTTTTCTCCTTTGTCTTTCTGGGCAAAGGTTTTTATTATGCCCACTGCTCTTAGACTGATGTGGCGGAGCGCTCGTCAGTCGTGCTGGTATTCATGGGGCTGGTTTCTTTGCTTATGTGATGCCTTGGGATCCACTATTTGATCCGTCTGCCTCTCTTTTGACTCACTGTCCGGTCTGGATTACCCTCAAAGCGTTGCCTCTACCTCTTCTTCAGCATCTTCCTACTCTGGCAGCTTTTTTGGGGAGGCCTCTACATGTGTAGAGACAGGAGTTTTTGCAGGCTACTCGGGATGTTCACCTTTGTATTTTATGGGATATGATGCAGCCCGTGCCCTCTACTCTGGATCTTGATGTGGGATTTGCTCATCCGATGCGCATCAGATTGCATTTTGCCTCTTTTCCTATAGCATGTTATTGGTGCTGGCAGGTTGGTCATTTTGCACGTGCTTGCCCTTCAGCTTCCATGACCAGTCCTCCTGCTTCTTCTTCAACAGTAAAGTTTACTCTTCCTTCTCCTCCGGTTTCTGCTAAGGCTTTACTGGATAAGCCTTCTTTTACTGCTCCGAAGCATTACTGGAGGAAGGTAGAAAAATCACAGGTTAATCTTTCTCTTGCTGAAGAAGTTCAGGATCCGACTCCCGTTGAGCATCATCAGTCTCCTTTTCCTTTAGATATGGATGTGCCCCTTGCAGAGGGGATCATACAGGATGGTGCACATGCTCTTTCTCAAGTTGATCCTCGAAGTGAAATGCTGAGTCCTGCTTTATCAGATGCAGCTCTTTTGTCGGAGGATACAGATGTTGATCTAGCTCCTTTGCCTCTGATGCATGTGCCAGAGTCTTCTTCTGTTCGGGATGCAGAAGTGCCTTGAGTCCTGCTTTATCAGATGCAGCTCTTTCGTCGGAGGATACAGATGTTGATCTAGCTCCTTTGCCTCTGATGCGTGTGCCAGAGTCTTCTTCTGTTCGGGTTGCAGAAGTGCCTTTTTTACTGGAATCTTTTCATCCCGTGTTACAACATGTTTTTGACCCTGTGATTCAGAAATTTCAGGTACCAGCCTATATCAAGAAGAATCACAAGGGCAAAAAACAGCTGGTTTTTATTGATGGTGTGGTTTCATCACTGCATCAGTTTTTACAGAGCAATAATTTGAAGCTGGAGGATGCTGTGTTTGATCCTCCTCTAGCTTGATATGTAACTTTTTACTTGGCTGCCTCATGACTTTTGCTCTGAGGCGTTACTTGTAAAAAAAAATTCTTGTACTTATTTGGTGGGTTTTTACCTCTTTTTGAGGTCTCCCACATAGAAATACAAGATTTCACTATTAAAAAAAAAGTGTGTTTCCTTGGTAGTGTGTGTGTGGTGTGTGGTAGACGAACGATGCCGAACTCAGCCCCTCTCTCACTCGTCCATGTACCTTACACGCAGCTTGCTACTGCTGCTGCGCCTACATCCGTACCCCATCTGTCAGCCCCCGTACATCTTCCGTCTGCACATGTTCTAGACCCGCTGCTGCCCATACCCTCTACACAGCAGCCTCTGCACAGCCCATCCCCATCCGTACCTTTCTTACTTGCCCCTTCCTTTGCCCCTGTGCAAGCCGTACCTGCTGTACGGTCGTCCATACAGGCTCCCCCCTCCGTACAGGTTCCTTTACCCGTCCGTTTTCATTCTTTTGTACTTGCCCCTATGTCCGTACAGCTAGATTCCATACCGATTTCGTCTTCCCCTCTGTCTCTGCAGCCTTTTGCTCTACTCACGCCGGGTTTTGTACAGTCTTTTCCTTATGTCTCTTCCTGCTGCTCTGACAGATGGCTCTTTCGTTTTCTCTGCTTCAGCCCCCCTTTTTGCCTTTGCTCCTCCTACACGTGTCTTCTTTCGGCGGAAGCGTGGTGGTTTGCCTCCTTTCACCTTGGTTAAATCAGCAAAGCTGGATATCGCGGATGGTCCTTCGTCTTCCCTTCAACTGGACCTTCTTCGCCATATGTGTTTTGCTTCTGTCACAGATGTTCCTTCATCGGGTTCACCGCTTGTTTGTTCTTTGGACTCTTCCCTTCTGTTTTTAGTCTTCGATAGGCTCAGCAGTTTGGGGTCTGTCTCTACTTTATGGGCAAGATTTTATCTGCAGCTCAACTTCGTCGTTGGGCTGAAGTTGCAGTGGGTCAGGATTGCCTTTCCTCCTTTGTCTTTCTGGGCAAAGGTTTTTATTATGCCCACTGATCTTCGACTGATGTGGTGGAGCGACTTGTCAGTCGTGCTGGTATTCATGGGGCTGGTTTCTTTGCTTATGTGATGCCCTGGGATCCTCTTTTTGATCCGTCTGCCTCTCTTCTGACTCACTATCCGGTCTGGATTACCCTCAAAGCGTTGCCTCTGTCTCTTCTTTAGCATCTTCCTACTCTGGCAACTTTTTTGGGGAGGCCTCTACATGTTCCGAGACAGGTTTTTGCAGGTTACTCGGGATGTTTGCCTTTGTATTTTATGGGATGTGATGCAGCCTCTACCCTCTACTCTTGATCTTGAGGATTTGCTCATCCGATGTGCATCAGGCTGCATTTTGCCTCTTTTCCTACAACATGTTATCGGTGCCGGCAGGTTGGTCATTTTGCACGTGCTTGCCCTTCGGCTTCCATGACCACTCCTCCTGACTCGCTAAATAGATCAGGATGTATATTTGGCTTATACTGAGATCTTCAATTGATGTATTTTCTAGCGCCTCTTTTTTTAGGTGACTATTCTTGTAATATAATCAATCAAAGTTTTCACTAAAAAAGTGTGTGTGTGTGTGAGAGAGAGAGAGAGAGAGAGCTGAAAGCATTCACTGGTCGAAAGTCTTTCAACCTCCCTTGGCTTTACAGGAACCTCGACATTCCTACTTTGTCTCATTTAAAGGCATCACTTCAGTTGCTGATGTTATTGATGATGTTGGTACTGTGCTCCCTTTTTCTCTGGCAGCCACCAGATATGGATTGGACTCTCATTATCGTCCTTTGTGGCAACAAATACTTCTATGCTTTCGCCTTTTGTTTCGATTCCTCCTTTGGAACTCCAGGGCCGGCTGGAAGATTGGACTTTGACTTCTCCAAGGTCCTCTTCTTGTCCTTTGAGGCCATCTCAGATTTTTGTGTCTGCACTGTATAAAATCCTTTTGCCTTAACCTTGGGTTTCAGAGAGAGGTGATTTTGTTTGGCGAATGCATCGCCCAGCCAAGTAGTAGAGGAAAAGATTACAGCAGCTTTGGGCCTATAAAGTACCGCTTCGGCAACAGGTTTTCTTTTGGCGAGTTTTTTTGGGAGTGTTTCCATTTGGACAGCTATTGGCTCATTGACACATTGCTCCTGCACTTTGTCACAGATGTTCTGCTTCTTCGGAGGTTGTGTCTCACTTGTTTTGCCATTGTCCGTGCTCTCGTGAGTTTTTTGATCTACTTTGACAGCGCTTGCGAGCGAGATTCCCATCTGTTTCGTTTGGAAAGTTCTTTTGACTATTTGGGTTTCATCCATCGAGACTGGAGTTTCATCTTTTCTTCGTTTGGGGTCACTACTGGGCACTATGGACTTTATGGACATATAGGAATCGTAAAGTCTTTGGTGATCCTACTTTCTCTCTGTTTGGCTTTTTCAGGCGTTCTCTGCAGCAATCTTTCTTTGATTGCTTGCAGACCCGCTGCAAGGTCTTTTTGGCATATACTGAAATTTTCAGTTGATGTAATTGTAGCACCTTGTTTTGAGGTTGCTACTCATGTAATATAATCAATCAAAGATTTCACAAAAAAAAAAAAGAGTGTGTGTGTGTGTGTGTGTGTGTGTGTGTGTGTGTGAGAGAGAGAGAGAGAGATATCATTCCACCCACTCAGTTTGTTCGTCATCTTGGTTACCCTTTGGGGTGGGAACTCACTCGCCGACAACAAAGCGATTGGGTTTTGGCTAAGCTTCGGAAAAAGCTTGAGTATTGGAAACTGGCAACCTGGCCTTTGCACGTTCGTCTTCGAATAGTGCAGTCCATCGTTGTGACATATATTCAATTTTACTTGCCATTGATCATGTTCACTAAGGCAGATCTTACATCTTTCATGTCTGTCTTTATGGAACTCTTCTGGCGATCCAAACATGGCAGAAAAAGTCTCAGGCTGCTTTCGATGCATCACATTTGTTCTCCCAAGATGCATGGTGGATTGAACATCACGGATATTCATGTGCATATTCTTGCCCACAGGGGGAAAATGTTGCTGCAATTTCTGCAAGGTGATCAGCCTTGGGCTCTTATGATTAGGACTCTGGTCATTCATATCAGTATTTCTGCGTTTGGTCATTGGCAACTCGATCACTGGGATTTCTTTTTTGGCTGCATTGATGGCACTTTGCCTGGATGCCCTTTTGTCTCCCGCTTGCTTCTTGACTGGAAGCATGTTCTTTCTCATTTGGAATGGAATGGATGGCAATCTTTGCTTGGGAATTCTTTGAGAGCTGAAAGCATTCACTGGTCGAAAGTCTTTTAGTCTCCCTTGGCTTTACAAGAACCTCGACGTTCCTACTTTGTCTCGTTTAAAGGCATCACCTCGGTTGCTGATGTTATAGATGATGTTGGTACTGTGCTCCCCTTTTCTCTAGCAGCCACTATATATGGATTGGGCTCTCATTATCGTCCTTTGTGGCGATAAATTACTTCTATGCTTTCGCCCTTTGTTCCAATTCCTCCTTTGGAACTCCAGAACCGACTGGAAGATTGGACTTTGACTTCTCCAGGGTCCTCTTCTCGTCCTTTGAGGCTATCTCAGATTACTGTACCTGCATTGTATAAAATCCTTTTGCCTCAACCTTGGGTTTCAGTGAGAGGTGATTCTGTTTGGCGAATGCATCACCCAGCCAAGTGGTGGAGGAAAAGATTACAGCAACTTTGGGCCTATAAAGTACCGCTTCAGCAACAGGTTTTCTTTTAGCGAGTTTTTTTGGGAGTATTTCCATCTGGACAGCTATTAGCTCATCGACACATTGCTCCTGCACTTTGACATAGATGTTTTGCTTCTTCAGAGACTGTGCCTCACTTGTTTTGGCATTGTCCGTGCTCTCGTGAGTTTTTTGATCTGCTTCAACAGCACTTGCGAGCGAGATTCCCATCTGTTCCGTTTGGGAAGTTCTTCTAGCTATTTGGGTTTCATCCATTCAGACCGGAGTTTCATCTATTCTTCATTTGGGTTCGCTACTGGGTACTATGGACTTTATGGACATATAGGAATTGTAAAGTCTTTGGTGATCCTCCTTTCTCTCTGTTTGGCTTTTTTAGGCGTTCTTTGCAGCAATCTTTCTTTGATTGCTTGCAGACCCGCTGCATAGATCATGAGGTCTTTTTGGCATATACTGAAATTTTCAATTGATGTAATTGTAGAACCTTTCTTTGAGGTTACTACTCATATAATATAATCAATCAATGATTTCACCACACAAAAAAAAGAGAGAGAGAGCACTAAACTTAGATCTAGCCTCCATCGAGAGGATTAGGGGCATAAGTTGGTCTCTTAGTGGCTAGTGGACAGATATGAGCATAAGTTGGTCTCTTAGTGCCTCCATCGAGAGGATTAGGGGCATAAGTTGGTCTCTTAGTGGCTAGTGGACAGATATGAGGATGCCAAACTTGACTTGTACGATGGAGATTTGGTGTATAGAGTACTTCTACCATTCCTCCAGGATGAGATGGGTGTAGTAGGGTGAGAGGATGACATGGAAGTTCTTCCAGGCGATGGATTTAAGGTTGGCAGGGACCAACTTACAATGGTTGAGAAAGAAAGAAAGAAAAGAAAAGAAAGTCGTATTAACGTCCTTGGAAGGCCTCACGGGCCTATGGGACAAAGTGCAAAATGTCTAATGACTTAACAACATCTAGATGGACCAGAAAAAAAGAAAGAAAGAAAGAAAGTTTATTAAAGTCTTCGGAAGACCGATGGGTCGATGAGATTGTGAAAATCCTGATACAACAAGCTGTGGTAGTGGAGCTACTAAACGAGCGTCCATACCAATGCAAAATGCAAAAATGCAGAATGGTAGTACTAAGTCGTAAGTACAACATAGTCATGTCGATGATCGACTATATATCAATCTCAACATCGTCATCAATATCATCATCATCATCGGCAGCAGCAAGATATTAGGATGGATGAGGTAGTGGAGGAATGAAGGCGGCAATAGAGTGTTGTTAGCCACTCAGAGGTGCGGTCCTGGCATGTCTTCTGGTCGTAGCTCTGCGTCTGACAAGGGCTACTGTGACCCCCGTCGGTCGGGCTCCGACTCTAAACAAGGAGGGGATGTCCCCAAGTGTGATCTGTGTGTCGACCCTCTGTCTGAGCTGTTGGGTCACAGGCTCCGGGTCACAGTCATGTCGAGGCCTCGTCTCGTGGGGGTTCATGTGATCTAGCTGAAAGAACTCCGTGATAGAGCTCTAAGAGGGATCAGCCAAGGAAGAAGTCTGCTCCTGTCTCCGTGCTCGGAGTATCCTCTCACGGTGTCTAAGTGCCTCATGAATGAAACCTGCCAAACACCGCTAGTCTAGGTAGGAAAGGAAACAGGCCAAAATCCTATAACTATCCCTGAAGAGGCAGTGGAAACACCCTCGGATCTCATAGTACACAGGACCCCTGAAGATGAAATGCTCCTCTGTCTCAACCTCCTGCATGTCACACAGTGTGCATATGCGCCTCTCCTTGGGTAGTCGCTCTACTCTGCTGCTCTCGATGCGAAGTCTGTGTGAAGAGACCCGAAACTGGCCAAGAGAGATCCTCAACGAGTGGGGTAGGTGAATCTGCGTGTATCCTGGTGGGTCAATGAAACCCTCCGCTGTGATATGTAAGAAGTGATCTCTGTAGAAGCTAAGCTTCACTGGGAGTTCACTCGGTCCCAACCTAGTCCGAAATGTGTGTAGCTGTAGTAGATCCTCACGGATAACTTGGTTGACCTCTTGTGATAAGAGAGGAGAGAACGGACCATCCATGCTGTACTGGAAGGGAGGTAGTCTATCCATGTGGAGCCCCAATTGCTCAAACCATCTCTCTGTACGAGCATACCAGCACCTCTGGTCTCCTCCTGCTGCAAGTACCATAGAAGAGGATAGAGCTATCCATGGTAGCCTGCTACGCTCTGAGGTATAATCCCCATATTCCCTAACTCAGTACAGATACGTGATGACTTGAAATGCAGCATCTAGCTATAAAGGGGGTGACCCAAACTCAGCCTGAATGAGCTGGTGAGGAACGGATGACTTACCACAAATCATCCGTGATAACATGAGAACTTGTAGCTGCTCCACACGGGCCCACTCTGTATCCAACAAGTTTGGCCCCCAACAAGGGCTGTCATACATCCCTGCTAGGCGAACCAAGGAGTCAAAAAGCAACCCCTTGGTGCATGGATCCTAAAAGTGCAAGCGGAAGCACTGCCTCTCTAGTCTGGCCAATGAAGCATACCCTGTGGCTGGATCATAAAGCCTAAATCCGGGGCTAGAGATGCGAATGGCAAGCTGGGGAGGCAATGGGTAGCAATGTCGAGGTGTACAGGTATACGGATGGCAGTACGGATGGCGAGGTAGTGTACGGAGCTATTTTTAGGTGCAATGTATAGAAATCAGTCAAAAGACAGCAAAACATAAGTGATATTGCTGGTATCTCCTGATCTGTTTCTCAAAGTGAAATTTTGAGAGCACAAACAGCTTCGGGGGGGGCTAAAACCTTATTATGACTGATCAAAACTCCTCTGGCTGAACGACATAGCTACATAACTTCCGGTATCCGAAATTGCCTGAAAAAGTTACGTGCAACGCAAAATGAAGTTGCCCAGTTGAGGAGTGCTTCCTAGTGTAAAATCTCGTAACAAAACTGAAGCTCAAGATCACGAGAAGCTCGTGGGAGCTCAGGACAAAACTTATTATGATTGATCAAAACTCCTATGGGCTGAACGACATAGCTACATAACTTCCGGTATCCGAAATTGCCTGAAAAAGTTACGCGCGACGCAAAACGAAGTTGCCCAGTTGAGGAGTGCTTCCTAGTGTAAAATCTTATAACAAAACTAAAGCTCAAGATCATGCGAAGCTCGTGGGAGCTCAGGACAGCCAAAAAAGAAGTCGACCGGCAAGAACTAACTTCTTCTTCGCGATAGAAGAGCAACATGAGCACGTGGGAGAGCGGGGAAGCAAGTGATAGGTCTAGAAGGACTAGCTCTGATACCACATGTAGGAACAAGAATGGAGAAGAGTTGTGAACACAAGAGAACAAGAAGTGAACACAAGTGAACTCCAACTGAAAATGTTCACCTAAATGAAGTACAAGTACTTGGTATATATAGTCCAAGTACTAGAGCACACAAAATCTCTAATATAGACTAATTCCTTGTCTATCCTACACTACCATATCATTGTATATATCTCTACATATCTAACCCCGAGAGCTAGGCCAAGGGCTCAGCCTAGCCTGGGGTTAGGTACGGAGAGGGTACGGGCTAGTATAAAGGTACATAGGTATGGGTTGGTACGAGCTGAGGTTGTACGAACAATGGGTTGAGGGGGTACAGACGATGGGTTGAGGGTTACGGACGATGGGCTGAGGATTGTACGGACGATGGGTTGTACGGAGAGATAAGAGGGGCCAGATGCACTCAGATCCATAGGTAGAGATGACTATATCCTCCTACCGATAGCTCTTCCAGGTAGAGGAGGAGACCTCGTAGGTGTTGGTAGTATGTAAGGAGGTATAGGTCCTCATTTCCATTCCGTCACCTTGGGCATCATGGTATAGTGAGGGGCGAAGCTGGACCATTGACCCCAACCACAACAATACGGACACTATCACTCTTGGTGGTGCCTTTGGTTGTGAGAGGGCACACCCTTGTGCAAGGTGTGGTGGGAACCAGGTGAGTGGTTGCCCATCTCGGGTTGGGCATTTAGAACATATAATAGTAGAGATGTCTTTCTATGCCTATACCACCCTCATGTAATACAGATGTCTTTCTGTGCCTATATCACCCTCATTGGTAGATAACTTGGACTCCCTCACAAGAGGTGCACTAGCTCGAGCAGCAAGTGCTACATGAATCCCACCTCTAGTCTAGCCTTCGCCCGAGGAACATCTCTTATTTCTTTTTCCCAATAGCCCATGAGGTTTGGCCATTGGTATGTGTTTAGAGGAGATGAGGGTGAATGGAGTCGCTCTAGAGACATACAATGATATGGTGGTGTAGAATAGTCTATTTTGGTGTGTAGTACTTACGTACTATATATACCAACTACTTATACTTCATTTTCATTGAGCATTCTATTGGAGTTTCTGTGTGACCACTTCTTGCTCACTTGTGTTCACAACCTTTCTCCATTTGTTCCTTCATGTTGTATCAGAGCCACACTCACTAGCTCCTAGTTTTGGTTTTCCTCATGAAGACTAAATTTGAAGTGTTTTATTGGTTCAAAGAGTTCAAAGCCTTGGCTGAGAACCAAACCAATTCCTGGATACAAACATTTTGTTCAGACAATGGGGGAGAGTAAACATCAAATGCCTTTGAAGGGTATTTGAAGGAAAATGGGATCAAGCATCACAAGACCGTGCCATACACACCGCAGCACAATCCTATTTCATAGAGAAAGAATGTGACACTTATGGAAATGACAAGATGCATGCTGAAATGCAAGAAAGTGTCAAAGGCATTTTGGGGAGAGGCCATTACTACAGGCACATAAATACATAATAGATGCCCTACAAAAGCATTGGGCAATGTGGCACCTTTTGAAAGGTTTTATGGCTCAAAGCCAAAGGTTCATCATTTCATAGTGTTTGGCTCAGTTACTTATGCTTTAATTCCATTTCAGCTTAGATCAAAGCTTGATGACAAAAGCATCAATTGCATTTTTGTTGGATATAGTACAGAAAGTAAAGGCTTTAGGTTCTATGATCCAACAACTAGGAAGATAATAATCAGCAAAGATGTTGCATTTGCTGAAAAGGAATGCATGCAGCCCACTAGTGTGGATTTGCCACCTTATGATGATATTCCTTTGGATATAATTTAGTTTGAGGATGATGATATGGGTTCTCTAGAGGATACTCCTTCCTCCTCTCATACTTCAGCTAGTTTGCCACATGTTGAGGGTGATTCGCCCTCAAATGTTCCAGATGGGCAGCCAGCTAGTATGGGAAAACAGCCCAATGTTTGGATACATTACCACCGTCGTGAAGTTAGTCAACCTCAGGATACGACTCCAAATAGTACAGCCACCGGTACAGCTGAGAAATCCATTCCAAAATGGGCAAGGTTGACCATTCAAGAATGATCAGCCTACTTTGGGAGAACCAGGGCAAGCACAAGAAGTGCTCATGGATAGGTCAATTTTGCATTGATGACCTCCGTTATGGAAGCTGAAATTGAGCCTCAAAGGTTTGAGGATGCATAGCGACATCCTTCATGGTAGAAGGCCATGGAATCTGAAATTAAGTCCATTGAAAAGAATGCCACATGGGATTTGGTTGATCCACTCATTGGTTAAAATATTGTGGGCACCAAATGGATCTATAAGGTCAAGTATCATTCCGATGGTACTATGGAAAATTACAAGGCCCGTCTTCTTGAAAGATCATAGTGGTAGGGAGAGAAGCAAGCTAACCCTGGGAATGGAAAGGAAAGATAACAAGCATAATGGAAATGAAATGGAAAGAAAATGAAAGCAATGGACAAGTACTCACATGATACCAAAAGAGCTTGATGTTGACTGATGTCTTAGACAATAGACAAGTACAACACTATATAGTGTGACACTAGACTCTAGAAAGCCATAGTGTATATGGGATAACTCCCAATATGACACGTGGCATGTTGCATGCGTGGTGCCTACGTGACTGTGATCTCTATGCTTTTGGGATGGCGGCATATGTCGATGTTGCACACAGTGCAGAAGCATTAACGAGAGAGAGAGAGAGATGATACGACTGTATTAAAGTCCACTGTGAGACCCTTGAGGATCTATGGGATAGGTGATCACTATCAACTAGTAGTGATTCCTTACAACCAGTGAGAAAATATAACAAACTTTATGTAGTGAGTACTTGTTGGGGTAGCTTACCTCTTTCAAGTAGCTTCCTAGCTTTCTTCAAATTGTCTCTGCTGCCCTTGTCTTTCTTAGATGTGAGTGTAGGGTCTACATCTTAGGAGTACATGCTGCTCATTTTCTACCTCTGCTGTGTGGCAGATTTTACCGGTCCTCCTTTCCTCTCTAGGGATCTTGGGTCTTGCCCACCTGTCCCCTACCTCGAGATCATGTGGACTAGTTTCTGATTTTGCAGATTAAATGTATTTTAAATATTGATATGTCTTCCCGGAGGTATTTATGCATTCCATAGCTGTCCATTGAGTTGATCTCCTGCTTGTAGAACTGCATTTTTGTCCCCTAGTCTTGCCATAGCTTCTGTATCATTTTCTGTGTCACTATGTCCTTGATTTCACATTCATATTCTGGTATATCAACAGCTGTTATACCCTTTGATTCCATCCACTTCATTCCCTCTTTGTACCACCTTTTGATTTGTGTAGCTTCCATCGCCTTGTGTGGTATTCTACCGGTGTCCATCTTCTCAACTTTGTTGAGGTAAGCCATGAATTGATATAGTGCTTCCCCCTCTAGCAATATCATTCCTGTCTCAGCCATTAGGATGGGGTAAGGTGTCTATGCCTTTACCCCTAACTCTATCAGGAAATGTTTGTGTAGAGTTTCTATCGTTTCCCAATACATCCTAGAGAGTCCGAGTGCCCAAGCTGGGCATCCGTAAAGTATTACTGCCTGTACAACCATGGTGTACAGAAACTTTCTCATCTCCCAATTCCACAAATGAGTCTTCTTGAATTTATTTTGGAAGCTATATAAGGCTTTCAAACCCCCCAAAATCCTCCCTTCCACGCATGCGTTCCACTTGTGGTGAGTCAGTGAAATCCAGTCCTAGAATTATACATGTTGATTGATTTCAGGGGCTCCCCTTCAAAGGTGACATCTACTTGTCTATTACGTGTTCCAATCACCATTACCTTTGTGTTATCTATGTTGACCTGCATTCCTGAATATTTGCAAAATTCTCTCAGTGCATATAAATGTGCCTGCAAATTCTCCTGGCTCCTTGCGAAGAATACCACATCATCTGCATAGTCAAGCATTAGTAAAGTGTATCCGGAAATTTGAACACCTTCCTTGCTGTGTATTCTAATCCACCCCTCCAAATCATTGATAAAGAGACCAAAAAAGTGTTGGTGAGAGGGGGCAGCCTTGCTTAACCCCTATGTCACTGCTTATTACAGTTTTTCCCATGGAGCATGATCCATCTACTAGCAGATGTGCTAGCTCTGCTAAAACCTTCTCATAGAGTCGATACGTGGCCTCTCTGAGTTCTTGAGGGACTTTGAGCTTTTGTAGTCTTTTTTATCATTTCTTACCTGTGACTGTGTCAAAAGCTTTCTTGAAGTCTACAAAACAACAATAGACAGCTTCTTTCTTATGCTTGGGTCCTTCAGTTGCAGCTCTTATGGCAACCGAATGATCAACCGTTGAGTGCTTGGGACCGACAGAACCCAACTTGGGATGGTGCCCTGGCTCCTTGTTCTTTCACCCATGTGCTGATTTTTTGCTCAAGAATAGTGCCATATAGTTTTGTCATTAAACTGCTCACCATGAGTGTCTGATAATTCTTCCTTATGAATCAGCACAGTTCTACTAAGCTGCCAATCTGGTGGAAATCCTTCTTTTAGCGCCATATTCATAAGCTTAGTAAGCATTTTCTTTGTCTTTTTGCCTCCCCATGTCAACATTTCTTCTACCAGCCCTTGTGTGTCTGGGGCCTTCCCATTAGCAAGTTTTTCAGCCCTTTTCCTATGTCTTCCTCTATTATGATTCCATCAGTTGCTTTGATAGTATAATTGTGATCTATTTTCTCTTCCCCATCTCTTTTGTATAGGCTTTTTACAAATTATATCATGTCCTCCCATTGCGTCTTCCTTTCTTGGGGTTTGCTGCCATGCAATTTTCAAAGATCTTTTTGGGATTTTGTTTCAGCTCTTCAAAGCTTTCAAGCTGTTTATTCTTGAGAAATAATCTTTTTATATTCCTTACCACTTGCTTATACATTTGAGCTTTGTTCTCCTTCTCCGTTGTGACTGCCGTCTTCCATGCTCTATTTGATCCTTAAAATCCTGGTCATAAAAGTGATTACATGGCATTGCCTTGTTTCTACACTTGCTTTTAGGGAAATATTTTTGGGCTGTTGACAGTAGCATATCTGTTAAGTACTTGCTCATTTCGTGACATGTAGAAGGCATGTTCCCTTTCGCCATTACCTCCTCTAACTCCCTTTCATAAATATGGGCATTTTTGAGAGAGAGAGAGAGAGAGAGAGAGAGAGAGAGAGAGAGCCAAGGACACACATTTCTCAGGGTCAAGACAATCAAAGCAAAGGGGGACCCATGATACTCAGATAGGCTTTGTGCATGGCAGGAGCATATTTGATAACATCTTTTCCTTTTGGGAAGCCTCGGAGTGGGCTATGCAGAGCAAGCAGAGGCTGGCAATTCTACTCTTGGACTTTGAGAAAGCCTATGACAGAGTAGATTGGGGTTTTCTTAAGGGCACTCTTCTACGATTCGGATTTTCAGATGCATGGATTAGAGGGGTGGCCTCCCTTTACAGATCAGCCCACAGCCAGGTTTTGATTGGAGGGGTAAGGGGTGACAGGTTTCAGACTTCCAGATCAGTTCGTTAAGGATGCCCTTTAGCCCCCTTCCTTTTTGGTTGAAGCTATGAGTATCTTTCTTAGATCTCAGGCTGGTTTATATGGGCTGAGATTGCCCTTGAGACAGGAGTAGGAGCTTCTGGACTGTGAGTTGGCTGATGACACTACCATTTTTATTGAGGCCTCCTCGCAGTCACTGGATGCTTTCCAGACAGCCTTGGATATCTTTTGCTTAGCTACAGGAGCACACATTAATTGGCATAAATCCTTTGGCTTTTGGATCAACGATGAGGACACTCCAGGCTGGGGAGTTGACATTGGCTTCTCCTGGATTCAGAGGGGTGTTCTTGTCAGATATTTGGGATGCCAGGTAGGGTTGGGCATCTCTCCAGCACAGCAGTTTACCCCAGTTTTGGAGAGTATAAGGAAAAAGCTTCTCTTCTGGAGCTCAGCTAAACTTGACCTTGCATCTAGAGTTGTGGTAGTGAATCACGTTCTCTTGGCCACCGCCTGGTTTGTGTGTTCATGCTAGTGCTGATCTAGAGAGTGCATCACTCAGCTTACTAGACCAATCAAAAAATTCTTATGGAGTGGACTCGATGGCATGGTAGATGTTGCAGCGAGGGTGGCCTGGGAGACCATTATTCTCCCTACATGTGAAGGGGATCTTAATATCATTGACCCGGACCTGCAATGCAGGGCATTGCTTTGTAAGGTGATGGTGAGGGGTATCATGCCCGGGCAGGAACCTTGGAAGGACTTCTTTTTTTGACACATTCAGGCTTGGACACCTACCTTGGGAGATGATTGGGTGGACAGCCCTCACTGGATTTTTACTTCCGTCCCTCTCAAATCTCCTGCATCTCCTCTCATGGCTGCCATCCTGAAAGCTGGGGGCAGCTTCAGGAATACACTTCGCAGGGTTTCGCCCTCTACCCTCGAAGAGATTGATAGGTGCCGGTCATTTGGAATGATAGTATTCTTGATGAGCATGGCAAACCACTGGGCACTTCGCATTACATGCAGTGGTCTAGATGAGAGAGAGGCCCTGCCTTCATAGTAGGCACTTGGAAAGCATTTATTAGGCTACCTGAGGATTAAAGACTACAGTCCGTGAGTCACCTCAAAGGGGTAGCACGCAAGATTCAGCAGATAGATGCAACCATCCTGGTGGACTAGACAGTTGATATGCCTATTACTTCTGCCACTTGGATGGGAGCTTTCTCGAGGACAGCAGTTCCTCTTCAGGTGATCGCTCTTTGAGGTGTTGGGGAGGATACACTTGTCTTTGACGTTGGGGATGGGGGTATACTTTCTAGATCCATTGATGATATTCTTCTAGAGGTTGCCTTTCAGCCTGTCAGGATTGTTGGCTTTGTGGATCATGGAGCGGGCTTGCAGTGGTATTTAACCCGACCCTCTGCTCTTGGCCCTGGGATCCTGGAGATTATGGTTATATGGAGGTGCACCTATCAGGTGCTTACAGTGGAACCTAGGAGAGTAGGAGTGGATAGATCATGGGCACCAAGAGAGGGGGATTTCCTTCTTTCGTTTCACGGTTGGTAATGCCAGGAGATTTTAGTTGAGCAGTAGGGCTTGGATTCTTTCCAGAGCCCCCCATTGGGACAGCTTCTTCATCATCGCAGATTTGCGTAGGAACTTCTGGAGGAGGCTCTGGAAATCCCTCAGAAATAGAAAGATCACTCTTTTCTTTTGCCTTTCTATTCATGGAGGGATTGCAATGAACCTGTGGAGATCATGATTTGGGGCTGACCCTACTTGGCCTCGTTGTCATTTTGCAGAAGAGTCAGTAATAGGCGAGGACTGTTTGGAAAGGGGTTGCTCGGATACTCAGCATTTTTCATACCTTCCCTTTCTTTATGACTTGGGGCTCGGTCACCTGGTTATCCCTTACTAGGGCCCAAATGTTTTATGAGGGTGAGCCTTCTTCTTGGGCACTCTCGGTCTGCAAGCATGTGACAGAGACCTGCTCTCTTCAGGATGTACCATTTACTCCCTTCAGAGCTTCTCATGCTTTAGTGGACACTTTCTCGGAGATTCTGGCTAGCATTTCCTCTTGGCACATCTGGAGAGCCAGATGTACAGAGGCCTTGAATGGCACCCAGATACACCCTTCACAGGTGTTCACGGGTATTTGGACTAACACGGTTCATACTTTGATAGCCATTTGGGCTAGCATGCAAGGCCCTTCACGGGCAGCCTCTTCTAGGAGGATTGTATTCCTACGAGTTTGGAGGGGTTCTCCCTTTTTCTCGGAGGGTTCTACAAGATTGAGATGGCACTATCAGCCCCAATCCTTTCTTTTTGGCTTTTGAGCTTTTCATGCATTGCATGGTGTATCATCCCGTATGGAGCTTGCTCTAACGGTTTTCTTTAATACTTAATAGAAGTCTCTTTTTGCAAAAAGAAAAAAAAACAAAGGGGGACCTTTTTGCACTTCTTAAAGACCCATTTGAGCTCCTAGATAGTCTACTTGGATTGACTCATCTTTACAAGAAGCATCCTGACTTGCGTAGATAGAGAAGTCATCTAGAAATACTCTTCACATAGGCATACAATTGTCCAGATTTCATGGTTGAAGTTCAGAAAGAACTGCTGCAATAGAAGGCCAAAACTATCACCTACATCTGACCTTTCAGCAAAAAGACAACATAACAGATCTGCTGTGGAACTGGTCTGCATGTGAATGAAGGATTTTGAATACCACAGTCACAAATCAGGAAACTTAATGCACATTGTGCTTGTATATACTTTGTGATATCAGACTCTGATTTGAGCCTCTTTTGTAGTCCTAAGTTGTAGTTATAAGACATCTGCTTTGAGCCTCTTTTGTCTGTCTGCTTTATTAATATTTAAAAAAACAGAAGAGGGGGATTTCAGCAAGAGAAACTGTAAACTGGGAAGACTAAATAACTTTTCTATTCAGTTTTCAGGATCTTAAACTTACTCAATTTCACTGTAAATTTGGCAGATCAACACATCCCAAGGACTAGAGGAGAGCACAAACAGCTGTTTCAGGAAGGCAGAAGTTCTTCATACAGAGTGGAAAGCTACAAAATACTCTTGTGCATCACCCCATGAGCTCACCTCTAGCCTTTTGAAACATCCTTTTAGTTTGTCCCATTCAATCCTGAAATTTTGTGTCTTGGATAATCCCTATATCGACGCAGCTTTGTTACTGTTAGATCTGCATTTGCCCAGTGAGGCCCAACAAGTTCTAAGTATCGAGCATGCAACTGTATCCTATGACACTGTGTACAAACTGTGTTTAGCAAAGGTGTATGAGCTGATTGGTGATGAGAACAGAGCTGTTGAAATTATCAGAGAGGCACTCACCCAATGTGAATCATTTATGCTAGCATGGTTTTTTTTGGGGCACCTCTACTACTCATCTTCTTTACTTGAAAAAGCAATCTATGCCTATGAAAAGGTGACTACTTTTGCTCAGTTTTTATTTTTACGTCCTCACTTCCTTTACTTATCTGTGGTGTTATGGACGTACCACCTCCCAACATCCTTAATAGTATTGGTAATACGTAATATTGAAAGATCCTTTTGAAATGTTACTGGCATTTTCCTTTGATCCCATCCATGGTTGTACAATCAAGGTCTTCTGGGTGCAACATGTTTTGTGAGATTCTAGAGCTGCCCACTTTCTAGTGAAGAAATAGAACATAGTATGGTATCCTGTTTAGCAGTAGTTGTTTTTAGGTCTGATCTTTTGGACCGAGCTAACAAACAGTAAACCAGTACAAAGTTTTTGGGAGATGCCCCGCCCATCAGGTCCACAAAATGACTGAGATAAAAGGGTGGGAATAGTGAATAAATACTCTCAAAGCCGAGCCTTTCAGATCCAAGTTCTTCAGCTACATTTTAGATTCAACGCTGCTACAATTCTGCCTGGTATTTGCTCATATTTCTTGGTCAGGGAAAACTGTAAGTTGCTTGTGCCATTATTTTCTTTCTTTTCGTGCCTTCAGCAGCTCCAAATCCTGAGAAATCCCTTCTCCTCAGCAGCCCCTCCCTCTCCCATCCTTTTTCTCTTCCCTCTCAGCAAATCCCCCCCTCTTCTAGCCCCTAACCTCCTCTACGTCTTCTCTCTCAGCCCCTCAGCCCCTCTTTCCTAGCCCCTAACCTCTCCCTTAGGATTTCCAGCCTATCTTCATCTTCCCCTTCTTTTGAGTCGACCTCTCATCCTTGATTGTTGGATGGAGCCCTATCCAGGTAATCCTCGACCACTTACACCACCGGCCGCGAGAACCATCACCTTTTCAAAAAGATGAACTATTGCCTCCTCTATGGGATCTCGGAAAGCTTTCACAAAACTTCCAAAGGATCATAAATTAGAATTGGTAAGTCACCTTGGAGGAAGTGCAGGGTGAATTCAGCAAATTAATGAAGCCATACCCATGGATTGGGTTGACACAAATGACATGCCTGTTTCTTGCTCTATTTGAATGGGGGCTTTCATGGGGACATGTATTCCAATTCCGGTCATTGCACTACAATAGATGCCTTGGTCTTTGATGTTCAGACAGGGGGTAGATTGTATAGATCTTGAGATCTGTGAGCACCCTTTTATCAAAAGAATCTACTGTGATGTAAAAAACTCTTTGAGCATATGAATGGATTTTTGTAGGGTTTCAGTGAGAAATGATGAGCCCAAGGTGTGGATGCACCAGGCACTCTAGAGCATAGTATCCAATATTACGGTGTTTGTTGGTTGAGTATTCATTTGGGCATGTGTGGTTGTAGTCTCGTTGTAATGTCATATGGGCATTAATGTATGAATGAGGGTGAAGTATGTAATGTCGTGTGTAGCATGCATGCATTAAATGCCTAGTTTAAGTACATGGGCAAAGGATGTGTCAAAGGTTGGGGATTAATTGTCTAGGCCTACGTTTTTGTGAGAGTGGTAAAATCATGTGCTGATGTGGCTGGAAAAAAGGAAAGTAGAGCATGTGGAACAAGGTGGCTACGTGAGCCTCTTCTGCATGCTTCTAGAGGGACAAGTTGGCATGATACATGGGGTGGCAGCTGCTGGAGGGTGCTGGAGAGGATGCTGGAATGATCACGCGGCAACTCCTTGCTACTCCTCTGGATCGCATCGGCCACCCACCGTAGCCCAGTCCTCGCACGGTGTCGTCTCTGACTGCTCCCAAATCCCTGCCATGACCTGCTGGATCTCCTTGTCTTGTAGGCACTGTTGCATCTGTACGCGTACGGTTCTTTTTTTCGTACGGATTCCGTACGGCCGTACGTACAGATTTTCGTACGTGACTTTGGGGGGGGGGGGGGATCGGGATGCGTACCTTATATTATTGCTTGGCTCCTATTTTGTAATCTGTACGACGTCCTTGTGAAGGCTCCCGAATCCCAAGAAAGGCCGTATGTACTACAGTCTACGTGCACACCAACCTTGTTGCCTCAAGAGCCTATTTATGCAGCCATTTGCCCTCTATTTAGGCAGCCCTTTGCCCTCTTCTTCAGCACCTTGCTGCCCTCTATTTAGGCAGCCCTTTTCCCTCTTCTCAAGAGCCTATTTAGGCAGCCCTTTGCCCTCTTCTTCAGTCCTGACTCCCGAGTCCCCTCAGCCCTTCACTCTTCTTCAGTTTGCCCTCTTCTTCAGCACCTTGCTGCCCTCTATTTAGGCAGCCCTTTGCCCTCTTCTACTTGCTTTGGAGGTGAGTGGTCACCGTACATTCTCTCTTATCCATACTAAAAGAAGGAATAGGCTGCTTCCAAAGAATACCGAGAAATTAGTATACATCCATACTAATTTGCGTCTCATTTCCAAAATCAAGGAAAGGGGATTTGAGAAGATAGAAGTGACCCTAGAAATGATCAACAAGGAGAAGGATGATGATAGGCTGCTAGGGAGGCAAGCAGATACAGGGGGAGAAGACATTGCAGCCGCTATTGTTACACTCATAGGAATGATGGATGTTGCTGCAGCTTCAAGCAGCTCTAGTCTTTTGGAGTTTCATGGCGAGGCAGATGAGGATGATAGTGATGAGGAGGAGGAGGAGGATAAGGAGGGTGCAGGCATTGATGCAGATGATGATGAGGATGAGGATGAGCAAGAGGATGAGGATGAAGATGCAGCTTGAGGCTTGAGCCTCATTGGTTGTGAATTGTCATGCATGCTTTATTTCCGGGCTGTGGCACACTGGCAGCCTTTTCTTTATGATGTTTTGCGTTTCATGTTTTGGTGTAGTTACTAGTACCTACTTCCTTTGATCATGATGTTTTGGTGTAGTATTGATTATTGATCTATGATCTATGATTCCATCATTTGATAGTGGACACTATGTATGAATCATGATGTATCAAAATCTAGAATCCAGATGACTACGGTCTCTGGAGGGTGGAGTCTTTCATGAATGATGAATCACGATTCACGACTCATGACTTATGAGTGATGACTTTAAAATTAATACAAGTTTCAAGTTTCAGTTTAATACCTCTATGTCAATTTAATGTGTACAATGATCAATGATCAATCTATATTTTTCTGAAATTTTTTGGGTAAAACTAGGGTCACGTATGTTTCAGCCCCAAGGGCTGAACCATACTCCAATCATACTTCCGTACTCGTATGACGTATGCGTATGGTAACATATGGAAAAAACTATGCTTGTAGGAGGTCCTCTGGAATGCGGACCCCCTTCTAAGGGAGACCTCAACGGGGCTGATCTAAGTGAAATACTACTGGAGAGTGGTGTGACAACGTGGTACCTGCCAAAATTTCGATATAGCCGCCATTGTGCAGTGCCCAGTCCCCAACATAGAAACGGTCTAGTCTCTCAAGCATTCCATCATGTCTCCTTTGTCCGAAGGAGAAGAGGAGGCCAGGTATCCTGCTGAAATCTAGCTCTCACCACGGGTCTCTGCCACTGATCATGAAAATGAACTGCTCCCAGGTGCTACACTCTACTGCTAGCATCTCAGAGAAGGAGGTGTCGCACTGCTTATCTTCCCCAAACTCCAGGTTGTAGAAGTCCCCTCCAACAATCCAGGAGTCTACATCCAGAAGACACTCTGATAACCGCCTCCAAAAGGCCAGGCAGTGCTGTCTGCACGTTGGGGCATACACGTTCAGGATTCCAATCCTAGACTCTCCCGTCCTAACTCCCATCCAAACTGCCGATCTTGGGATAAGCTTGCCTTAATCATAGACCTCTGGAGCCAAATTTTGTGAGACCAAGATGAAGACCCCTCCGCTCCGTCCTACTGCGGGGGACCACTCCTCCGGACCTCTTCTTGGGAGAAGGTGGTGTCGCCGTCTGATGTCTAATGCTGAAAACATTTGCTCCTGAATCAAAAGTATGTCCACTATCTGCCCTACCACTGCCCTCTGCAACTCCTCCGGAGTATTAGGTATTGCGGTTGGCTACAAGCACGGTCGTGGAGCCCGTGCACGTTCCAACTCACTATGGTCCAGCTCATGAGAACAGGGGTGCAGAAAACAAGGCTCTCTTGTGAGTGGATGCATGTTCCAGAAATGTGACTTTGCCGGGGGTTTGGAGGGTGAATAGTCCGTGTCTGTGCGACGACGTACTAGGGTGGATACTGGCTCAATGTCGATCTTCCGTGCCCACTTCATCATGAAGGAGACTTCCCAGCCTGGGCGTCCCTTACCGCGGGACTTTTGGAGGTTGGGACCCTGGAATTATCTGGAGATTTCGGACTCTTATCCTTTACCACCGCTGGAAGTAACGCTTATGGTCCTGCACAGCCCCAGAAGGGGGGTTTGATCAACGCAGTGGGCTCTCAAACACACCCCATTTGGAGATTCGAGTTTGCCTCCACAGGGTTGGAGAAGTGGTCCCCGGAGGTGTTTGATGCTATTATGGGAGATCAGATTTCACGCATGATGGATGAGTGGATGGGGCCACAGGGACTGGACCTTTGGCACGCCCATGGTGCGGAGGTGAATTTTCAGCTGAGCTTCACGCGAGAGGAGCCGATGTGTGGTTTGGCTGTAGGAGTTATCAGATTGCCATTGGAGGCAAAGGTGTGTTAGGCATACTACTGGCCCCTCCAGAAGTGTGCAGAGCTGTTCGGGGTAGGGAGGATGAGCCCCGTCCCTTTGGCTCCCTCCCCGAATGGACCTGATACTGCGATGAGGAAGCAAAAGGGGACGTCATCTTACCCTTGCCTGTTGGCAGGGCTGTCGAAGCAAGGGAGGGGAGGGAGACTGAGGAACCTGCTACTACGGAGGTGGAGAGGGGGGCGGTGGGAGTGAGAGGAGGGAGGGAGGCAGAGAGAAGGGGCAGGTGGTGAGAGTGATCATAGCAGGAGAGGCGAGAGGGGGGGGAGGGGCAGGGGGCGGGGGGAACCCAGGAGGGGGGGGAGTGGAGAGGAAGAGGGGGAGGGGGAGGGGGGGGAATAGGGGTGACCATAGATCCCCCTGCTGATCAGGCTCGCCGGGGCTCTGGATCCACTCCTCCTCAGTCCCACAGGAGCTCCTGGGGCTCGTTGCTGATGCAAGGGTGAATGCAGGCGCTGAACCTCCACCACACGGGAGGATCCTCTAGCTGGGCAGTGTGCTCCTTCCACTGGGGAGGTGGATCTCCTCATGAGGGCTGCTGCTGCTCCTCCTCCTCAGGTGCCTCACGGACAACCCTATCTCTCTCTGCGTCTGGCCCTCTGCCTGAGGCGCTTGTGAGCCTGTTTGCTTGGTTTCTTTTTCTTTTTAACCTAGGTCCAGTCCCCTTCTGAGGGGGTCACTTGGGGGGTCTGAGACTCCTACTGCTCTTGTTTGAGGGGGTGCTGGGCTCTGGCCTGCTGACTCTGACTGCTCTGCGGGGGTGGGTGGGGAGGAGCTCGGCCATGGCCACGGGAGCAATCTCTGGCTTGGTGATCCATCTGTCTGTACCGAAGACACTGGCCTGGTGACCCAAAAATCTCCACTCGCTAGCGCAGTGTGCTCCCTTCAAGGGTCTCTATGTGGATCAACTCTGGGAGGGACTGTGGGCTCTCAACCACCAATCTGTTCCTAGGGACCCCTTCATCTGCTACAACTGAGGCAGCCGACTTTGGCGGAGACTCGAGCACGGTGTCAAATGCCCGACCAATGAAGGGGAGAATGGCACGATACTCCTTTGGGAGCCCTAGGAAGTGGAGCGTAACCGGAAAACGGGGAACATGGTGTGTCGTGCCCATGTCCTCCACTGTAAAGCCTTGGTATCAAGGAAAGAGGTGCACTAGATGCAGGCCAAGGAGGATGGGGCTCTGCTCCAAGAGTGTCGAGTCGGGGGAGCTCAACTGGATGAGAAATACGCCTCTTCCATAGATGGTGACCTCCTGGATATGGTCACCCTCTAATGCCAAGCTTGCCTGGATCCACTCTCGCACCTGTCTCCTTGTAGGAGTGAGGCCCACAATTCTTCCCATGATCGCCTTGTCTTAGAGGGACTGAACTACCTGTTGTACCTGTTGCTTGTCAGCAGGGGAAAGAAGAACCTTAATGGCTGTGGGATTCAAGGGTGCTGCGATAGAGCCCGTCTAGCCAGACCAAGGGTCACCACCAAGATTTTCTTTTTCCTTAGCAAGCACAAATGCTCCCGCTGCAAGGAGGAAGAAGAAAAAAGGGGGGGTGAGGAAGAAGAACATCAGAGGGGGAGGCGGAGACGAGATGAGGCAAACAAGGATAGGTTGGGTGAAGGAGGGAGAGGGCAAGGAAGGAGGTGGAAGAAGAAAGGCGAGGGGGGACGGCGGAAGGCAAAAGGCAGAAGAGGACAGGGGACAAGAAGGCGAGGAGGTGGAAGAAGGAGCGCAGAGGAAGGAAGGGGGGAGGAGAGAAGGAGAGAAGGAGATCGCTAAGGAGCGGAGAGGAGGTGGCGGAGGGGGGCCGGCAAGGGAGCGCAGGAGGAAGCAGAAGAGGCCGGGGAGGTGGAGGGTTGGAGGTGACGGGAAGAAGGAGAGATGGTGGGGGGGCGGAGCGGGCAGGGGACGCAACGAACAGAGGGGGAGGCAGCTGGGGTGGAGTGTGGCGGGGAGACGAAGGGGCGGGGCAGCAGGGCAGCCAGGGAGCAGCATGGTGGCTCAGCCCCCCTGTGGATTCATAATCATGATGATGGTTGATAGTTGCTGGCCTGTGGGCTGACATGAAGAATTTCCTTGTTATGAGATGAACTGATGATTACAACTGTTTCTTGATGTGAAGAAGGGAGGGATGCTCTTGGACTAGCATGCAGACATAGGGAGAAGCTCTTTTGTGGACTGTGGGTTCGTAGCTTGCGTGGCTGATTATTCCTTGAGCTATCAAAAAGTGTTTGTGGCAATTATGCAGTTCTGAAGTTGTCATTTTCTTGGAATTTATGTTTCATGGGTCTTCTATGTGTTTTCTGAGTTGATCTTTGTCAGTTGTGGAACCTTGTCTTGAGTCTATGACGTGGATACATGCTCTGCTCTATCTTACGAGCTGCCCACACCCTGCTGATCCCACTAAAATCTTGACTTCAGTTTGTTTCTACAGATGCAATTAAAGTGAATGATGATATTATCTCTTGAACTTGGGCCAGAATTACTTGGCATTTTGTTTGAGGGTTTTCATGTTGAGGTTATGCTTTCCCTGGTTCATGGAGATTATTGGTCTGTGATAGTACATGTGAATGATGAGGAGTGGGCTGAAGTAGAATGGCTTCCTGAAGACATGTGGCATGAGTTTGTATTGAGTGTCAATGTGTGTAGAGATGAAGATTTTGTATGAGTGTTACTTTACTCTGTGTTTTGTTTTCCACTAGCATATTTAGTGGATGAGAGTGGCTATAAAGGCAGGATTGGCTCTATCACTTTTGTGCATCCACAGGGTTGAGATGGCACTTTCAGCCTTAGCCTTGTTTTATTTCTTATTCGCTCTGAGAAGCTTTTGATTGGCCCCTTATAGGGAGCTTTTTTCATGCTTGCATGATGTATTTCCACCTTGAGTTTGATCTCACAGGTTTTTTTCATACTTAATAGAAGTCCTTTTCTCACCAGAAAAAAAAGAACATGGAGCTTGAGAGCTTCACAACACCTTCACACGTATCCATGGGTCCTACCCTTCTAGGTTACGAGCTATGGACTGGATGCTGGCAGCCTTGCCTTTGGACCTCACCCGGCACCTCCTTGATATTCAACTTTCGAGACGAGATATGGCTTTTGACACTATTGGAGCTGTGAGCACAATGCTCAAGCAAGTCCCTGAGTGCTCAGCTCTAGGAAGATTTTCCTCAAGTCCTTCTCTCTTGATTTTGACTCTCTAGAGGAGGACAAGCAGACGACTTCTCTTTTCATCAAACTCCCAAATCTTCTTTAGGTCTACCATTGACTCCTTGCAAAGATTGGATTTACCTTTGGATTAGTTACTCAAATCCCCTCTTTTCCTAGTTTATCTTCTTCAGCTCTGCAGAGGCGGTCAGACCAGACGGGTTCCTATAGTCAGGCTTCTTGTTCCTGACTCCAACATCCTTGATGATCACATCATGCTCTAGAGCCCTGATGGTTCTCTATTTCGGAAGAAAATCGAGAGCATAGGTATACAAGACCAGTGTAGAGTTTGTATGACCTTTGGACATTCTCAAAGCCTTTGGTGAATCAAACACCACCTAGAAGAAACCTCCTCCCAGTAACCGAACATCTTTAAGTTGATTCATGGTGGTAGCACCAAAAGCATCCAGTCTCTGGCTCGTGACCTAGAAGGGTGAGACCCATAGATACGTACGATCAACGTGGTAGAGCTTTGCTCTACATTCTTCTTGAGCTGCTGTTGTAACTCGTCTTCTGAGAATGTAACTATTTTTGCGATGGCCGGTGGAAGTGGGTTAGGATTGGCTGATTGGAAATCCATTGCCAATCGAGGTGGGAAGGCCAATTCAAGCCCAGTTGGATGATCTGTCCGTCACTTCTGCTGCAAACAGAAAAGGCGAGTAAGGGAGGAGGGGCTAAAACAACATAGAGGAGCCGAAAGAAGGGGGCAGTGGGAGGGGTAGAGATGAAAAGAAGGGGGACTGAGAGGGAGGCGGGGAGGAAGAGAGGAAGGGGGAGGGAAGGGAAGGGAAGAGGAGGTGGCGGGAAGGGGGGGCTGAGGAGGCGGGGAGGGGCAAAGAAGGGGAGGGGGGAGGGGCGGAGGTAGGAAGGCAAGGAGGCAGGGAAGGCAAGGTAGGGGCGGGGGTAGGAGAGGCGGGGAGGGGGCTGAGGGAGGCGGGTAGGGTGGGCAAGGAGGGGTGAGGTAGGAGCGGGGGTAGGGAGGCTGAAGGAGGTGGGGGTAGGGGTGGGGGAGGGGGGCTGAGAGGGGCAGGGAGAGGGCTGAGAAGTGCAGGGGAAGGGAGGTGGGGCAGGGGCTGAGAGAGCCAGGTGGAGGGGAGGGGGCTCAGGGGAGGGAGGAGGGAGAGAGGGGCGGGGAGAGGGCTGAGAAGGGCAGGGGAAGGGAGGTGGGGAGGGGGCTGAGAGAGCCAGGTGAAGGAGGGGAGGGGAGGGGAGGGAAGAGGGAGGGAAGGGGCAGAGGAGGGCAGCAGGGAGGTGTACGGGGAGGCGCAGCAGCCCACCTCTGTTTCTGAGGAGAGTTGGAACGAGGTTAATGAGAAATCCCTTTGGATATTGCAGTAGATGCATAAATCCAAGGGCTTTTGGATTAGTGACAAGGACACTCTGGGTTGGGGGGTTGTTTATTGGTTTTACTTAGATTCAAAGGGGGGTCTCCGGATCTGGGCCTCTTACACTACTGCCTTGGCATTGAATTTTGGCAAACCCAAGGGGGGATCTCTCTGTCACAAACCAAATATGCCAAGATTGTTTCAGAAATTTAAGATGGAGAATAGTAAGCATGTGGCCACTTGATTGGAAAAAGGACTCAAGCTGAGTAAGCATGATGAGGGTGAAAAGTTTGATGGTACTTTGTACAGGCAGATGATTGGTAGTTTGATTTACTTATGCTCTACGCGGCCAGACATTGCCTATGCCACAGGGCTTCTATCTCAGTTCATGCATTGTCCCACAGTCACACATTGGAATGCAGCGAAGAGGGTACTCCGCTATGTACATGGTACACTTACCTATGGGCAGCATTATGCTCCAGATGGTGATATTTCTCTGAGTGGCTTTAGAGACTCAGATTGGTCAGGGGACATAGATGATTGCAGGTCTACTTCCGGCTATTGCTTCTAATTGGGCTCAGGCTTCAGCATGTATCTCGTGGCTAAGTAAGAAGCAAGACCGAGTGTCTCTCCCCAGTAGTGAAGCAGAGTACAAAGCTGTGCGAATTCAGCCACTATGAAATGTATCTGGTTGAGGAAGCTTCTGCATGACTTACATCATGCTCAGGATGGTGATGCAACTCAGATCTTTTGTGACAGCCAGAGTTGCATTGCTATTGGAAACAATCCTGTATTTCATGCTCGAATGAAACACATTGAGAATCACTATCCTAAAAGCCTGTCAGTGCCTCTTTTCATAGAACATCGACATGGCTTGGGGATACGAGACATACAAATAATGGCAAGGGGGGTTTTAAAATGACATTGTTTTTTAATATTTCAGTTGGAATCACTTGTGTCCACTTCTTGTTCTCTTGTGTTCACAACTCTTCTCCATTCTTGTTCCTACAAGACAAATGCACAGTTGGTTGGAGACGCTGGAATGGAAATACAGCTATAGGCTTGTCTACTCTCTCTCTCTCTCCCCTTGCTAGTGTCCCGCGCAGGGAACATAGCACAGGGAACATAGCATTAATAATTTAAACTCCAAAACTCTGTTTTATTTTTTGTGGCTTCGGCCGAGGACCACTAGAGGAAAAAGTGTATTGTTCATATGTGGAGAGGCCAGGTTGTTGGAAGAGTGGTGGGAATGATGCAAGGAGTTAGTGGATGTAAAGATAGCACTATGTATTTTGAGTGGGACAGGAGGATGGGAGCATATACGAAATTGGAAGGCAAAACATCTTGTAGGGAAAATCTTGACGTATATTGTTCCTGTAACTTGCACTTCCTTTTTTCTTGCTGGGAGCCAAGTGTTTTTAACCTCGAGGGAGTGATTTTTGACAGATGCTTCGATATAGTGGCGACAACTCTGAATGTGTGCTTGGGCAACTTGAGCTGGGAAAATGTTACTTGCAACATCACCAATTTGACCAAGCAAGGAGGGTATATCTTAAAGTCTGCTCTTTGGAGCCTACCAGTAGCTCTTGGCTTGGTGCTGGGATGGCATACTATAGAGAGGGTGATATGGTGCAGGCAGAAGCTGCATTGGTTGAAGCAAATTTGCTGGATCCTTGGAATTTCAAAATATGGTCATATTTGACGCTTGTGTGCATCAAGACAGACAGAATGGAAGAGGCAGAATTTGCATTCCGACAATCTTTACAATCATATGTCTTCCCAACTTTGCTGGTGGAGATAGCTGAAGCATTTTCAGAAAAAGGAAATCTCAGGTACCTTCAAGTTCCTCATGTGTGCAATAAAGTGGTGAGGCCTTGATCTTCCTTCTGTTTCTTTCAACACCTTACAGGTTATTTCAATCTCAGGGCTGCAGAGACTGCTTTGCAGAAAGCTTGCAAAGAAAAGGATGTGGAATCAAATCTCAAACTATTAGCAGGAACCGAATCTATGCAGGAGAGGTTGGATCTAGTGAAGGAAGTATTTACAAATGTTTCCGACATACAAACTGAGTGTAATAAACGGGAAGGTTCTTCTCAGGAATGCACAGCTGATGTTAATTTGTAAAAGTGGGATGTTTCTGATTCTCTGAGATCTGAAATATAGTGCTTTAATAAGTGATGGTTTAGATTGTTAGGATGGCAATGTCCAGCATCTGGGTTTTCAGCAAGTGATGTGTTCATATGATAGTTTCCTTTGTTTCCAAAGGAATTGACACACACTAAATTTAGTTGTATTCAATGCTTTGCTCCTGTGACAAGCTGGAAAAAGAAAATTTCACCCACATGACTTGCAAAGGACACATTTGTATGACAACACAATTGCACAAGCATTTGTTCTTTTGGGCATTTTTTATTCACAAGGCATTGCCCAGGTCTCTAGTCAACTGTATTTGTCCTATATGATAATGAGGGGATATTTTGGGACAATGATCTGAGACTTGCGTGTATCTTTTGATGCTTTAGTGCATTCTTTTCTTCAAGACTACGGGACTATAAATTAAACAGTATAAAAGAGCTTTGCTCTTCATCATGCCAGTGTTTCCCATTTCTTACCAGCAAAGCACAATACAGGCCTTTAAATGTGTTCATTTAGTTGAGTGTCTTGCATAGAAGAGCAAGAAACTATTAGTAGCAAGACTAAGAAGAGGACTAAACTTTTACTAGGCAGTACTAGCCCTGCAATTTTCAACCATTTATGTATAGTACTATGTTAGTTGGAATTTAAGTGAAAAGACTAATAATTTCTGTGCTAGCATATTGATTCTATAGGTCTTGTAATAGTGCTTGGACGCAATAGAATTTTATTGCATTAACATTGGGAATGTAAGAGTTAAAGAAAAATAAAGATTGAGAGGTAACTAGTACAAGAACATAAATCTGTACCATTTATTTTTCAAAAGTTAATTGTGGGAGATGAAAATAAGAAACTTTTCCAGCACATAAATGAACAGCAACTTCCACTGATGTGCCAGTCATGTAGATTAAACAATGTCTGCCTATTGGCACTAAGGGGTGAGAAGAGGACTCCGGATCCAAAAAGCATTGAGGACAGGAGGGAACAGCTCCTCTGATTCATTGCAATCCCTCCATAGCAGAAATCCGGTGGGACAGCCCACTTAGGCTATCATTTTTAATGGGTGAGAAAAAAAAAAACGGTCCTTTCTCTTCACAGTTCCAAGATGATAGCCTAAAGTGGGCACCTATGTTGTAAATTTGATGGAAAAGATTAGTCATAATTTCATAAAATGATTATTTTCATTGTTAAATGGTGCAACAAACCCAATTGTCATGTAAATCATGCCTTGCCATTTGATTTGACGCATAGTTGTTAAAGTTGTGTGCATCTCATAGTGAGTGAGGGCTTCTATCTAGGTGCGTCTGCCCTTTTCAGGATAGGTTAGATGGTATGTTCTAGCATGGCTGTTTGGCAGGGCACCATGGCCCAGTTTGTAGGGCAGGAGGGCCAGCCTATTTTAGGCTTATCGTGAATATACCAAAGCATTTTCTCCTAGCCAAGAAAGATAATATTTTGAGCCCTGCTTCACTTACGGGGGCCCTACAATAGAAAAAAGGGAGCCCCGAAGGAGGACTGTTTTGGTAGCTCTTGGATCGATGCGGCTCTAAGAAAAGAGGCAAGTCCAGTGCTGAAGATCTAACAAAAGAGGATGGTCACCGTCATCCAAAGACTATGAACAACGAGCAGACCCCAACGGCCACAGCAGAGGAGACCAAACACATGAAGCTTCATGAACAATTCATGAGAAGGGCGGCACATCTGTAGGAAAGGAGACCCCTCATCAAGCAAGTAAATTAGTCTCAGCAATCATAGATGAAGAGTTTTTAGAGGACTCAGAAGATTATCTTATTGAGCATACACTAGTAGGATTCTTGCATGGCCCTCATCCCCTTGCAGCTTATCTTGAAGGGTGGTTTCACAATAACTAGGTGAAAAAGGGGTTGATTGAGGAAGGGATACTCCATTTTCCCATTTGACCACCTAAGAGAACCTCTAGGGTCGTATAGTAGGGCCCTTGGACCATAGCAAATTAACCTTTGTATCTTGAGAGATGATCACCTTTTTTTAGCCCAGATAGGCCTAGGTCCACCAAGCTGTCGGTCTTGGTCAAATTGCTTGATTTTCCATTCTCGTTGTGTAATCAAGCTTCTGCCTTGTGCGGCTCTCTGGGTAGGGTTGTTATACCAACAACCCTTTTGATGCGTGAACCGACTTATCAATGGACAACATGAAAGACACCCAAGGGTGAGATGGAAGAGGACTGGTCCAAAGAGTTTGAAGAAGAGGTCTTAAAAAGTGATGACATGCTCTCCGATGTTGCTTAATTTGAAGAGGAGCTTCCTCCCCATCCTAATGATGAGAAAGATGTTGTCAAAGGTAAAGTTCTAGCTCTCCTTCAAACACAAAAGGAGGATTTCCCATGCTAAAGACCCTTTTGTCTTGACCAAAATCCCCAACCCTAGGGCCAAGAAGGGGCAAAAGAAACATCGTAACTAAACCGATTTCCCTCCTCACCCTAAATGTGTGTGGATTGATAGATCCCTATAGAAGGGGTTTTTTTCTTTTTTTTTCAAAAAAGAGACTTCTATTAAGTAAGAAAGAAACTCGCTAGAGCAAGCTCTGAGCGGAAATACAACATCATGAAATCATGAGGAAAAATAAAACCCCCTCAAAGTGAGGTGGAAAACAACCGAGGCTGAGGCTGAAAGTGCCACCTCAACCCTGTAAGAGTCCCAGAGAAGAAAGGAGAATCCTTCCATTCCCTGAAGAAAGAAGCCCTCCTAGCTGAGGCTGCACGGGAGTCTCCCTGCATACTCATCCAAACGGCCATCAAAGTATGTACGGTGTCTGTCCAGATAGTCTGTCCAGATACTAGCCAAAGTGTGCGAGGGATGAACCTGAGTACCCTCCATAGCCTCTATACATCTGGCTCTCCAGATATGCCAGGATGCTATGCTCGCTAAAATCTCCCAAGAAGTATCCACAGAGGCATGTACATCTGTAAAAGGAAGGTGTGGTACCACATCCAACGAATAGGACTTAATTTGATGACGTCGAACCAAAAATGACCCGAGAGGAGTCAAGTCTCTCATAAAATACCTGAGGTCCTGTAAGAGAAAGCCAAGCCAGTGAGCCCCATGTCATAAAGAATGGGGAGTGGGCAAAGTGACTGAAAATCCTGGCTACCCCCATCCAAATCATCCTCACCTGTCTGCAATCCCATAAACAATGCTGAGTAGTCTCCGAAGCAGAGAGGCAACGAGGGCAAGTAGGGTCGACTCCGAACCTGGATCTCCAAAGGTTCACTGCAATCCCACCATGGATAGAAAGCCAAAAGAATAGAGTGATCTTTCTATCCCTATGGGATTTCCAGAGTCTCCTCCAGAAGCACCTCTGCAGATCCGCAGTGATATCAAATGTCTCCCAATGAGGAACTCTGGAAGGTCTCCAACCTCTACTACTGAGCTGAAATCTCCTGGCATTACTGACCGTGTAACGAAAGAAGGGGATGCTCTTCTCTCGATGCCCTCCTGCGTCAATCCACTCCCACTCTCCAGGGTCCCACTGCAAATACCTTATGGAAACTCCCCCGTAGAGCCAAAGCCTCCAAGACCCGGTGGAGAGTAGCCGGGGGTCTAGATCGAGGAGCCACTCTGAATCTAATCCCTACACCAAAAGACCTACAACCCTGATATGCTGAAAAGCAGACTCAAGCAAGATGTCCTCTGTGGATCTGAGCAATCTGCCACCATCCTGCAAGTAAAAACTAAAGCATCCTCCTGTGCATCTCGAAAGGCCAAAACCTGAAGCGGAACACCGCCTCTCGTAAAAGTACCTGCCCAAGTGGAGCAAGTGAGTGGCATATCATCTGTGTCTACCCACTCCTTTGGAAGGGCTGCGTCAATCTTCAAGATCCTCCCTGCACTCCCTCTGAGATGTCCTGTCAACTGAGACTTGGTCTCCTCTGGAAGCCTGTGGAAAGCTTTCCAAGACCCCAAAGATATGCAGGTCCACTCTCCCACCTAGACCACTGCATGTAGAGTGAGGCACCAAGTGGTCTGCCACGATCATCTAAAATACTGTCATTCCACATGATGGGTTGCCTATCAATCTCTTCACGAGAGGAAGGAGGAATCCTCCAAAGAGTGCTCTTGAAACTGGCCCATGCTTTCAGAATGGCAACCATGAGAGGGGACGAAGGTGATCTGAGGTGTACTGTGGTGAAGATCCACCTAATACTACTCATCCAGTCTCCTCCTGAAGAAGGTGTGCACCTCTGTAAGTTGCTAATAAGAAAGGCCTTCCACGGTTCCTGCCTTGCCATAAGTCCCCGCACCACCATCTTGCATAGTAGAGCTCTGCACTATAAATCTGGATCAATAATATTGAGACCCCCTTCCTGTGTAGGGAGGATGAGGGTCTCCCAAGCCACCTTGGCTAAGGTATCTGATGTGCCATCAAGCCCACTCTTAAGAATCAACTGAGCTGAGTGATGCAGTCCCTAGAATAGCACCAGCAAGAACAAACAAACCATGCCGTGGCCAAGAGAACCTGGTTGACCACCACAACTCTAAAGGCAAGATCCAGCTTGGCTGAGCTCCAAAAAAGGAGCTTCCTCCTAATGCTCTCTAACACAGGAGCAAACTGCTGCGTGGAAGAAATATCCAAGCCCACACCTGGCAGCCCAAATACCTGACAAGCACACCCCTTTGAACCCAAGTGAATCCTATGTCAAGCCCCCAAACTGGAGTGTCCTCATCACTGATCCAAAAACCATTGGATTTATGCCAATTTATCTGCATCCCCGCCACCAAGCAAATAAATCCAATGCTGTCCTAAAAGAAGTGAGCGTCTGTGGAGTGGCATCCAAGTAAACTGTTGTCATCTGCCAACTCACTGTCAAGTAACTCCTCTTCCCTTCTAATGGGAAGTCTCAGCCCAAAGATGTCAGCTTGAGATCTAACATAGATACTCATAGCTTCGGCCACGAACAAAAAAAGGAAAGGAGTAAGGGGGCATCCCTGACGCGGACTGATCTGGAAATCTAAAATCTCTCACCCCTTACCCCACCAATAAGTACCTGGCTGTGGGCTGATCTATACAAGGAGGAAACACCTATGATCCAAGCATCAGTAAAGCCAAAACGTAAAAGGGTGCCCTCCAAAAAACCCCAATCTACTCTGTCATAAGCTTTCTCAAAATCCACAAGTAGAATGGCTAGATTCTGGCCGCTCTGCATGGCCCACTCTGAGGCTTCCTAGAAAGAGAAAATGTTATAAAAAATGTTTCTGCCATGCACAAATCCCGTCTAAGTGTCATGAATAAGATCTGGGAGAAGGGGCTGCAATCGGAGGCTGATTGCCTTGGCCAGAATTTTGTAACAAGTCCCTAGAAGTGTGATAGGCCTCCATTGGGACACTAGATTTCTGCAACCTCCTTTCGGGATAAGGTGGATGAGACCTTCTGTAAGCGACCTGGGCATATCACGAGAGTCCCAAATACCCTGCAAGGCTGAAGTAATGTAGTCTCCAATCATATCCCAGAATGCAATGAAAAAAGAGGGGGTAAGGCCATCCAAACCTGGGCACTTGCCCTTGTGAAGGGCTGAAAGTGCAGTCCTGAACTCTGTGTTGGTGAAAGGTGCATCAAGCAAAACATGCATATCCAGTTTCACCAACAAAGGGATGCTCTGCCAAATAACCTGTCTAGCATCCTCTCTATCCCGTGTCTCAAGATCAGTAGTAAGAAGGGTGGCATAAAAATCTGAAGCTATGCACAAGACGTCACCAGGATCTGTCTGTAAAACCCCATGTGAGTCAATAAGTTGGGATACACTCTCTCTACTATGTCTAGGGCCAAGAGTAGAGAAAAAGTGTTTATTGACTCTGCCACCCATCTGAATCCAGAAGGACTCCCCTGCATATGAAAGGCATACTCTGCTCTCTAATCAAGCAATACCTGCTGATGAGCCCTTGTTGTAGCAAGGCGCTCCTGAATCCAAGCATCTGAAGGCCGTTTCTACTCTTCCCTCTGCAAAGCTGCCAACTACTGGCGAACACCAATCTCACGTCTGAGAATATCTCGTCTCTTGGTATGAGCAACTGAGAGGTAGAAGTCGCTAATACCAGAAAGGGCAACAGCTACCTGTGATGGCAATGGCTGCCCGCCTAGGACATGAGAAACCCATATTTGCAGGGTTGCCTCTGTAAGGTCCTCCTCTGTGTACAAGGCATTTGGAATCCTGATGTTGGCAGATCGGCCTCTCAAGTGAGGCTCTGAGATAGCCAGCACAACAGGATAGTGGTCTGAATTGGAAATCCCAGCAGCAATGCATACCGATCCACCTCTGTCAAGTGCCCAATCATCTACATAGAATCTATCAATGCGTGCATGAATAGGCATCTGCTGCCTCCTGTTCGACCAAGAGAACAGGAGGGACTGTGGCTGAATAAGAAAGGCATCATCAAACCAAGTATCTCTGCCACAGTAGTGAAAAAGGAAGGCATCCCAAGCTGCTCTCTCCAAAGAGTGAAGTCCTCCTTCTCTACCCCCTTTTTTGTCTGACGGTAACTCAACCATGTTAAAGTCACCTCCAATCACCCATGAATCCGCAATGGGGGCCTAGGAGAGCAGATCCTTCCACATAACAACATGTTCCCCTCTAATGTTGGAGGCATACAGGTTAAGGAAACCAACCTTACACCCTCCAATCAAGAGAATAATCCACTAAGCTCTAGAGGGAATAATGACTCCATGTCCAAAAACCAAGGGGAGAATCGACTGCGAAACTGAAATAGAAGTGCCCCCCCTGGTGCCCAAGGCAGGCGACCAAAAAGTATGACCAAAAAGCAGTTTGGCAAACTTAGAGCAATCACTGGCATCCAACTTGTGTTCCTGGATAAAAAGAATATCAATAGTACCTCCAGTGACACCTGGATGAAGCTGATTCCGGATCAGCTGCCTATGGCGACCGTGTGGAACTCTGCCTAGGCCCTGTATGTTCCAACTGACTATCCTCATGGACAGGAGGATGCTGGATGGAAAGGCTTACCCAACCTAGTAGAAGAGACCAACTTCCCCTGGGTCGAAACACTCCTGTTGAGGGTAGGAAACTCAACAGGTGAAAGGATCCCTACATGTGTTGAGGGGGAGGCCCTATCAAAAGGAATCCCAATGACCGGGACCCCTAAAGAAGGGGTATTTTGGCTAGGTGGTTGAGAGAAATTCCCCTTCTCCCACTTTTATTGCACTTCAAGAGGTACATTTGGTTGACTAATGCATTGACCACCTTTTAGGCACCCATAAACAAAATATTGCAGCCACTTCTCTTCCATTATGTGCTAGTTTATGCTCATCACCCTCTTTCACTCTAATTTGACAATAGCCCAATCTCAAATATATCTTTGTGAAGAACTGAGCACCCTTTAGTTCATCCAGTACATCATAAATCTTAGGAATTGGAAATCTTCTTTTTGTAGTGGCCCTGTTGAGATCCCAATAATCAATGCACATGTGGTATGAACCATCTTTCTTTTTTGCAAGGAGAATTGGGGATGCAAAGCAAGATGTTTTATGAGAAATACAATTCTTCTAAGGTAACTCTCACCAATATCTTGCCACATCCGCCCATTCCACTTTAGAGAGAGGTATGGAGCCTTGTTTATGGTCCTACTTCTAAATTCCAAAACTATGGCATGATCAACATCCCTCTTTGGAGGTAACTAATAGGGCAAACTTGGGAGCAATTGCTATCTACATCCTCCACCTAGGAAATGCTTCCTTTATGAGTATGACACATTAATGCATAACTATCACATTCTTTCTTAAGATTTGCGCCAACCTTCTTGCTGTAATGATCTGCATTTTACCTTGCAATACCACAAATTTTCTCCTATGTGCAAAGCAAAAAGTCATGGCATTCAATTCCATACTAAACTTTTGCAAGGATTTCATCCAATTACATGCCCTATGTGCAAAGTAAAGAGTCATGGCATTCAATTCCATACTAAACTTTTGCAAGGATTTCATCCAATTACATGCCCTATGTGCAAAGTAAAGATCATGGCATTCAATTCAATACTTAAGTCCCCCAAGAATTTCATCCATTCACATCCCAAGACAATGTCAATTGGACCCATGTCCAATTCAAAGAGATCAATTGCAAAATTAGAATCATGAGAGAGCTGGGTCCTTGCATCCTAGAAACATAGTCTGCTAATCATATGCTATCCATTAGCAACCTCAATTCTCAACCATGTCCTATCTCTATGGCAACAATGTCCAACTACTGCAAGGTCTTATGTTGATGAAACTATGTGTGCTCCTATTGTCCATAAGAATATGAACAGTCCTACCCTAAATGTCATCTTTCAATGTCAGTGCCTTGGCACGCCTAGCACCATCAATGCACAAAAATATATAGAGTAAAGTACCAACTGAGCATCCCAATATTTCTCCTCTTGCACAGTAGCATAATGTTCTACAAATGAGGCTCTAGGAGTATGACATCGAATATCCTTCCTAGGATCCCCCCTATGTATTGGGAAAGGGAAAAGGAAACTCTATAGGGTGTATGACTTGTGTGGTGGTGGGATGAATCCCATCAAAATGGATAGTGTGTTTTTCAAATGCTTAAGAAGCTATGACATTAGCAACACATTCATGGGTGTGCCCTCCTCACTAAGCAGTACCACCTAGAGTAAAGGGAAACTTAGAACCACTCCCAACTCCTTGACTTGTGTGCTCCATCTATCTCCTCAGGGGTCACATCAAGAATGTCACAAGCATCCACTAACTCCTCCTTATCATCAAAGAGCTCAATGATCATGCTAAGTTTGGTTGTCCCAATATTCCACATTTTTCATACCTCTCTATTCTCAAGATCCATTTCTTGGCACACTTAAAGCATTGATTTTCCCTCTTTCTATTGTCCATGATGGCTTTCCTTCTGGTTATGCATATGGGGTGTCTATAAGGCTTTGTGTATAGATTTTCTTTTTGAGCAAAAAATGTTCTTGTATTATATTTAAAAGACATGGTAGTCTTCAGTTTTGACTACAACTGGTTCAAACAATAAAGCTAAATAAAAGCTAAGAAAAAAAATAAAAATGGGGATCATGCATCAAGTATAGATTGAGAGTCAGTTGATTTAGTCTTGAAGTCTTTGATCAATGCAATGCCATTTGAAATGAGTCTAAAATAGATAGCCTATTTGCCTTCTTTTCTAACCACCTTTTAGCTTTGCAAGCTCTAAGGCTTTGTTCTTTTTTTTTGGGCCTAAAAGAGGTTTTAATTATGCTATAGCAGAAAGATTGTTCAATAAGCTTCATACAAAACAGCTTCCTCCATTTAAGGTAGCAAAACTCATTAAGCATTTTTTGCAAAGCCAAAAATAGTCCAAAACACCCTAGCTTAGGCCACATCGTCTAGGGGTAACCATAGAACCCAAGTGTGTCACGTGAGAAGAGTAACCAGAACATTTATAAGACCTGACTACCTTGTAGATGATTCCACTTCTTCTTTTGCTTGGAAGTAGCCCTGCGGGTAGTGAGCCTGTCGAACATTTTTCAAGGTGTTGCAAGAGCTAAATAGCTTGTCATTGTCTTTCATTTCCTTCTTCAATAATGAGCATCATTAGAGTTGAATATTTTCTATTCCTACTATCTTTGTGCCTAAAATGAGCAATCAATAGGACTCGGATCATATATCAAGACATGAAAAATGAGTTGTTGTTCCTAAATCAGTTCAAGAAATCAACATTAGCTAAGGTGATGACCCCATCGAATTGAAGATTATTTCTAGACAACCAACTGAACCACAAAGCATTTGAACCCAACTATCCTACTTACCTTCCCAGCATCTCCAAAAAGAATTTCCTTCTATTTGATGGGCTCCCCTGCTAATATTTGTAGTTCTTTCCAAACCCTTCTAGCATTTGGACATTTAACAAAGAGGTGTCTTCTTTATGCCCAGGGAACCTGCTACACATCCCATCTCCTTTACCTATAGCTTGACCCGTATAGTTAGTCCAATTACCTTTGTATAAATTAACCATAGCAAGGTGGGCATCTTTTCTAGAATCCTCTTATCCCATATTATAGTGAACCTTTTTTTACTTGCCTTTGGAATTTGAGACCTTCCACCTAATATTAAACACCCTAAAGAATTCCTCAATGTCATTGGAGGGAGTGGAAATAGGGAAATAGTACAACTAAATTAGTGGTTGCCAACCACTGCTATGTCATAATGTGTCACATTCATTTGTCGCAGTTGGAATTCTAAGCAAAAATTAGCACGAAAATATCATGTATTTGCTAAAATAGCATTGTAACATAATTGTTAACATTGCTATAACATGGAATAGTAGTGCTATGTACTACTATTCTTTGAAATAGCATTACAAGGAAAAAATTGGCACTACCACATATTAGCAATAATGTACTAGGGTGTGATTGCTATGCTATAATGCTTTTTGTTGTGTTGGTACAATGTTGCTATGTGGCAATTACCACTCCTTAATAGTATTTTGCAATGACACTAGTACTACTATACCACAAAATAGCACTACAACATTGTGGTTATAAACTCTCCTACAATATGAGATAGTAGTAATACATAGCAATCACGCTGCCACACTATGAAGTAGGATTGATTAATAGTTTTTTTTAAATTATAAATAGCCGATTTTATTAAGGTGGGTGGTCAGCCCTGGCAAAAAAAGAGACCGTTACAAAAATTGGCCTATGAAAGGTGCCGCCTAGGCCTATGCTGCGCGCAACAGTAGAGAATACACTAGGCCAACCACAATGGCAATAGATCTAAACCCTAGCTGAATCTTGTGACAAAAGGCATTCTTGTTTCTCACCTCCCATTATGCTAGAAGGACCATAGCTAGATGCCAATGTGGAGGGCATCTTCGATGTCTCGCCTAGCAATGGGATCCGCCACTGATGTCCCAAGGAGAATTTGGCCATTAACCCTGACCTGCATACAACACATTCCACCTTATGCCATGCCTCTCTGACAATCAGACATTTCCAAAGTAGATGCCTCAGGTCTGCCAATGCCTTGCCACAAAGAACACGCCTTGGATTGATTGGAACTCTCTTGCCAATCTTTAACTGGCAACCATTAGTTCAAAATTTTCCACATAAGAAATTTCACTTTCCCTATCTCACACCCCTTCCAAATTTTAGTCTTGCCCTCCACCAAGCGGGACCCCTTCTCAAACCTCGAATTTTATTGAGCCGGGGAGCAGTGCTCTCTTGCTCTAATAGACACCTGTAAATGACTTTCACTGAGATCCATTGTGTATAGACCACATCCTTCGCAACTACATAATTTGTTGGCCGGGGTCCTTTCTAAAACAGCCCTCATAAGGTCCGTTTCTATGTTTGTCATGCCTGCTCATCGATTGGCTTCTAGTCAGCTTTGGCTATGGCCTAGATATTCGCCTAGCTTTTCACCCCTTTTTGGAATAGGTTCCAAGCTTGCCTCATGTCATGCCATGCAAAGACATCTCCTTCCCTTAGCGATGCCTTACTCCACCAGATCGATTCCATCAGACTGCCTTCACCTCTCAAGCTGTTTCTTCCTTTCTATTTCAAGCGATCCACACAAGATTTCCACGCCAAAACCAGGCATGATAGAAGATCCAACCTTGGGATTGGAACTGGAAAGGAAGAGAATAATTTGTCATACCACAAAAGGCCACACCATGCACCTGCCCCTTTCCCTTTTGCTTCAGTTAGTGGCACCTTTGCGATCTCCACCCATGGGGCCAACTTACCGAACAGCAGCAGAATAAGCTTTCCCACAAGCACAATATTCCTAAGCCTAACATCTGGCAACCCAACCCCTCCATCTTTGGTGCGTTCAACTGATCCCATGGTATGTAGTGCATTTTCTTCCAACTCATATCTTCGGCCCAGAGGAACGTGAGCCAGTGGGTCTTTTTGAAGTGCCATAGTGAGGCAATATAAGCTACAGAGGCCACTAAGATATGTTGTACCATCAAGCAGTGGGCATTCCAACCTAGACATACTCCATTCCAGCTCTCGAGTTTAGCTTTTATTTTGTATTTGAACCACTGGAACCGTTGTCTGAGGGACACATCTAAACCCAAGGGGGCCCCGAGATATCTTACGATCTGCCCTCTTGGTATCACCTTCACCCCTATCTTAGTGACCTAGTCAAGCACAACGTCATGATTGTATCGGAGTAGGAAAGTCTTAGGCCACTTTCTTCTTAAGCATGGTCATTAAGGATACCGTGCAGATTGCGTAGAGGAGAGGAGCCAGCAGGCATCCTTGATGAATAGACCTCCTTAGCTTGAAATTGCCGACCGCCCCTCCATTGAGACACAGCACCGTGGATGCATTGCCAAATAAGCATTCTGTAGAAAGCCCGCCGCCCCAAAGTCTAATCGGTCCACCACTACCAAAATGTAGTCCTATAGCGGACTCTGTCATAGGCTTTTTCCATATCTAAGCCAAACTCCAAGACTTTCTAACCAGTTGCCAACACCACATTTAGAATATTCTCGTAAATATCCCTTCCTTCAACAAACCCGTTGTGTTCCTCATCAACCACGACATTGCAAAGGTCCTTGATCCTAATGGCCAAGGCGTTTGCAATGATCTTGTAATATGTGTTTGACATTGTGATTGGTTTCCGATCCCCCACCTTGATCCGTCTCTTCGGAAAGATTTTCAAGAGATACACATTGACGTCCTTCGTTAGAGAACCTGCCTCAAGCGTTGCATTTGACATCTCCATAAGATCTCGCCCCACCACATCCTAGAATGCTTTGAAGAATTCAACATTCAAGCCATCAGATCTCGGCAACTTGTCATCTGCCAAAGCATTTAAAGCTTCTTCCAGTTCCTTAGAATCAAAGGGCCTGTCAAGGTGGCTAGTCAACCCCCTCCAAGGCAACATTAATGGAAGCCCCCAGTTAGCATCTTGAACTAACTCCTCACCCACTATAGCACTTTATTCCCCTAGGACACTGTAGCGATGTGCCAGAATTCCATCTCAACATTTCCCCGAGCATCCTCCACCTTATCAATCAAATCCCTTTGCTGATTCCTTCTAAGAGATTGAAAGAACGCTTTCAATGGGCAATTAGCTTGTGCCAGCCACAATTGCCTGCTCTTAATTCGTGCTACTTCAGCTTCCTTCAGTTCCCAATCTTGCATGGCTAGATCTATCTCCACCAACAGAGTACTGAGAGGAATGGATCTTTTGGAGTAGCATCACGGCTCTTAGAGATTCTTTGGAAGCCAAAAGTGATTGCCCATTAATCCTTCTCCCCATCCTAGATTTGCAGTCCTCATTCTTAATAAAGAGCAGCACCTCCTTGATAGTGAAATCCCATCGTAGTAGAGGGTCTTTCACGCTTGTAGTAGCCCACCGCCACCCCTTCCTGACCAACCTACAAAATGATTTGGATTCAAGAAACCTTTTATCAAACTTAAAGGGCACATTTTTTGACCTATTTACCTTGCTTTGGACATGGAATTTCCACAGCAGTGGCGTGTGGTCTTAGAGGGTAGTGGAAGCAATACACTTCCCTTCGAATGGGCCACGCAACCACCAGGCTTCTCCCAAAATGTAAAATCGATCTAACCTCTTGGCTCTAAAGTCACTCTCCATCCTCCGATTGTTCCACATAAATTCAGACAAACCTTCTGAAACTGACTCCCTAGCATTAATCAAGCCACGTTGTAAACACAAGCCATCCCACGATTCATGCTCCCCACTTGCAATCAAAGCACTAGCGTGTGTTTAGTCCTGAGGCCCTTCTGTTGAATTCTAGTCACCTCCCAGAACCCAACTGGCACTCTACTAATGGCTCGCTAGCACTCTGTTCTCACAGCGCTATTGTTTGGAGCATAGACACTAGCTACCCCAAATTCAAATCCCTCTTTTGTCAATACAACTCCTAGAAACCACCCCTTTGCAAAGGCTACGTAACCCAATTTCTCAAACGTGAACCACCAGCTATCCTCGCAATCACATTGAATTCCTGAAGTAAAATTATACACGGTTTTAATGTACTAACAATCGATATGAAGCCTCTTTGCTTGTTATTATAACAATAGCCTCTAACATTCCAGGACACAATCAAGACCCTCAACGTACTACCCTCCCACCTCCCCTCTTGAGTGTGTGAGAGCTGTGTATGCATCCTTGAAAAAGTTAAAACAATTGTCTCGTGAGCCCCTCGATCCCCTGGCCACCTCCTTGATTCGTTTTGAGAGGGTCCTCTATTGAGGGACCGAAGCCTTCCCTTGCGCACCATCAGTTCGGGCACTATGCATGTCCTTTTCTTCAAGAGTTCTTTTGCAGAGGTAGACCTCAGGCATCTCCACATCCCTGGTTTTGCCACCAAGGGAATTCTCAAATGGAGTTTCTCGGGGTCAGGCCTCCCACACCACATTCCTGCAGACTTTGCACCTCTTGGGGAATTGCAGACCTTCCCTCTTCATTACCATGGGCAACTCCGCTGGCATCTCCGACCTGGTCTTACCTTTCTTGCACACCATCCTCCATTGATCCAACACCTGATGTTGCACCTGTGGGGACTAAATGACACTGTGCCTTAACCCCAATTATGTACAATACTCAAACACACATATATATGGATGACATAGAAGATTAGGTGATCTGCACCCACCAAACCTTGTGTGGCTCTCTTCTGGCTCTCCCTCTCTCTCACCCTCTTCCATTCCACTTCCGTTTTTGAGATCTCTCAATTGGTATCAAAGCATGGGTGGTCTAGTTGAGCCCGTGTGTGTGCCTGGAGCTTGGAGTCTACTACTGCAACTCTAGGGGAGAACGGAGCAAGCGTGTGGGTGCTTGTTTGAGCTAGCATGTTGGTATTGGAACCTTGTAGAAGGCTACAAGGGGTTTCTGGAAGTCTCTGAGTGGCTTCTCCATCTCGACTCTCATAGCCATAGCCTCTTAGCTCCAGCCTAAGTGGCTCTGCAACCAGCACTCCCGATTGCAGACCCGCAGCTTTGTCTCCAAGCAAGCCCTAAGCAAGCTAAGCCCCAATCACCACTCGCGGCCAGCGACTTCATCATGGGCTGCAACATCTCACAATGCAATTCAACGGGGCTCCACCAACTCTTTGCAGTGCTTCTCAGAATACCTCGATTGTGGAAGATGGCAGAATCTTCAAAAGATTTTGATAGCGCACAGCACGACACATGGCTCTCCACAAACCACAATGGATAGGGTTGGTTAAGCCAACCCCTGGTTAGGTTAACCCACGATTGGGTTACACAAAGAACCGTGGTCAATATTTTGACAGGTGGCATCTTATCCTTATCTGCCACATCAGCATCCCCAGGACCTAGGCCACATCATCACTGACATTAGCATCTACCACATCATCACTCTAGCATGGCTACCATGTCATCAATGCTACATCATCCTGCCACATCACCCATGCCACATCATGAACTGACTCATCACAACCATATCATCTATTGACCAGTCAAAGTGCCACATCATCTATTGACCAAAGCATAATTATGAAGACTAAAAATCAAAGGCATTAAAAAATCAATCATTAGTTAGTTAGACGCATTATTCTATTATAATTTTTTTTGCTAACCTCCTACTCTTAGAAAGCAAAAGAAACCAAAAGACCTTGTTGGAAAGAATTATAGCCTCCACACAAAACCCAGAAACCCTTAGCTAAAGAAACTACTCTAAAATCAGCAAAGCAAAAGAATGTTTTATAATCAAGCCGCCCCCATAGAAGGAAACAGGATCGCAACTAGACTTTTCATTCCCACTAAAAATATCCATACAAAAACCTCTAAGAATCAAGACAAGGAATCAAATTTGGAAATCCAACTAAAAAAGAAAGCCGACTAAAACTTGTAGCACAAGAACAAAGAGTGGCATAACAATATGGAAATGACATATGCTTTGCAGTTTTTACTTCATCAAAATTGAAGTAGATTTATGATCTCTACGTAAATTGTTTGTGGAATACGAAAATCGTTCACAATGGATATCATGTGAAAATTATCCGCCACTCACATAATAAGCATAAAAGCTTATTGAACTTTGAAAATTTTCATAGAGTGGAGTTTGATCCTTCACACCCAATGACACACACTCGATTGTGGCCTTTTGTAGTTGCATTACAGTCTCCACATTTTTTTGCATACCATTTTGGATTTAATAGTATCTTGGTATGTCTTTTTAATTTTGATTTTGGCTTGTGGGGGGGGGGCGCATGCACACGTGTGTGTGTGTGTGTGTGTGTGTGTGTGTGTGTGTGTGTGTGTGTGTGTGTGTGTGTGTGTGTGTGTGTGTGTGTGTGTGTGTGTGTGTGTGTGTGTGTGTGTGCACATGCATGCATGCGTGTTGTTGCATGTAAGGAAATGTTGTTGAATTTTTTTGATTTAGAATTACCAATGTTATATATAAGTTACAATAGTTGAAATGTACCAATTGCTATTGTTAGTATGTACAAATTACCACTTCTACATTAAGTAGGACTGGTATATACACACAAAATGATATGCTATTGATTTTTTTGTTTCTGTTCACAAGCATTGCTAGCTACTATTGTTTAGCAATTACTATTGCTGTGTAGAAATTGTGACTACTAAAATGTACCACTTGAAATTTTTATGTCATTGTTCTTCCTATCCCATGGGATTCTATATGGTAGTTGCAACTTTTGAGTAACATTCAACATTCATCACAAAAGTCGTACTATGTACAACAATGTGGTGAACTATAGTATTTACTAATTGAATGAGGAATTTTGATAAGGTGAAAAGATCAAATGTGATCTAAGATAACCAACATGCACATGTGGGCTAATGGGTATAAGTGGAGTTGTATTTAAGGTCCAAGTCAATGCTTAATAATGCAAAGATGTTCCTTTGATAACTTGTTACCCTCATTTGTATCAAGATAAAATATAGATATACATATCACTACACCTATCATATGTGAATGATCTTCATTAAAGAGGCAATGAATTGTATTCACTCTCATGGTTGTGGGTTCCATGGAAGGACCTGCATATTTGACTATGTTGCTATTGTTTTTCAAAGGACCAATGTGGGACCCATAAAAGCACACATATAGCACTTTGGTGTCACCTTCCTATGGGAACTTACCCTTTGTCTAGAATGACTAGAAAGACTTTTCCATGATTTAAAATGCCTCATAGGGAATTGTGAGAAGCTCAAGGGTAGAAAAGTCCACATAAATGTTTTGAAAAATGTAGATGCTAATGTGAATAATACAACCAAGTAGAAATTCTAGAAGGTATATTGTACATGGAAGTCAATGTGCAAAATTTATTGGATATGCTTGAGTGCCTTCAAAAAGTTTTATGCCCTACAACTTCATCACAAGGTAGCAAGTAAGGAAGTTCAAAGGTTGCTACTAAGGGATGCACATGTTCAAATCTATTTGTGCACTATGGCCCAAGTGTTGTGGGTGATTATTGTGGGTTGCTTCAAATGAGTATGCATATGAGAGTGATACAGGGTAGGGTATCAGAGAGATGGTAAGGAGTTTCAAAGTGGAGTTCTTCATTGGTATTAGACTAAAGGAATGTGAGAGGGTAAGTTGGAGTTTCTTCCAGCCTCACTTGTTTGTAGGATAATGTACGACTGCTAGTTTTTATCACTCACCTTGCCTCATTTGTTTGTAGATAATGTAATATTGCTAGCTTTTTATCTCTTGCCTTGCCTTAAGATAGCAATCATAGTGGGATTCTACCATTAAGGGTTCCATGGATGGGTTTTCCCTCTTTTATTATGCCATTGCATTATTGCATATGCCTACACAAGTTGCACTCTATTTCACTTATGTGCACTTGAGTACACTCCATTCTCTCACTTTGTTGTGCACTCATGGCATTGGGAAGATGTTTTGGTTGAACGAGCCTTGAATCACCTTAATGAGTCAATTTTATTAATGTTTAAATGTTGGGTATAGATCCAAGGTTTCAATAAGATTCAAAGGTCTTGTTAGGTTTTGGAGGAGGTCCATGAGTGGTGTTTTCTATTGTAAGGAAGGAGGCCATTACTTTGGAGCATGTAATTAAGGTAAAATTTCAAAATTTAGCAATAATTAGAACCATTTTCATACTCATTTTCCTTCAATGATTTTTCATTTATGGTTTTTATACGGTGTTCTTTCTCACGTAAGCAATTAGGAGATCCACATTTGCTTCTGCAACTAACCTCTCTATTAGCAGCACCAAAATGTTGTAACTTTTGTGCTCATTTCTAATTCTGAGGTTTTTGTCACCTATAGTTAAGTTGATGCATGTTGAGCATAGGTGTTCATGATTATAACATAGGTCCTTGCTGCATTCTAGTAAGAGCTTTGGGATAAACCATGGAATGTGGTTTTTATATGAGCTTAGGTGGGAAAGCAGTGTTGTTCATGAGGTTTGATGGAGGTTCTCACCTCTATATGGTTTCAAAAGATTTATAGGGTTTAGGTGGAGGATATAGTTGAGAGGTCCAACTAGGGGTTTAAGGTTGAGACAGAGATGTAGGGTTTAGGATGAGCTCAAAGTTGAGAAAGAATTGCAAGGTTAAGAAGTGGAGAGCGAGTCTCCTCCATGAGTTCATGGGGTTAAGGAAGAGGAGTGAAGAGGAGGAGGAGAAGGGAAGAGGAGGAAGGAAAAGGGAGGAGGAGGAGGAAGGAGGAGAAGGACAAAAAGGGAGAAGCTTGAGAGATTTCAAAGTTGAAGCATGCGATTATAGTTGATATTGTTGAAAGAGCATGGACACAATGAGATCACACACGTGAACACAAATGTGAACTTAACATTGAACCCCAAAGATTGGTAGATTCTTCCCATGGAGAGATATCTATACAGTTTTTGTTTCTACTTAGTATAGGGGATATTCTCTACATAATTTGTAGGGGACTTGCATAGTCCCTAACCCTTTTGTATGGGACCTCAATAATCAATAGGGGGACTCAATAATCTCTACACCTTTTGTAAATGTTTCCTTTCTCTCTCTACTTTTAGTAATTTTTCTCTATAGGTCATGATTATGTAAATATGTTCAAATCTCTTATACAGAGAATTTTATCCAATTATATTCATGAAATCTACTTTCAAGATAAGTTTATTACAAGCAATGTTGTGCGATTAGTCCACCCACACAATGTTCTCATATTGGTTGCCCTTGACTATGCTTTTAACCCTTGTCACCATTGGGTTAATAGATGATATTATCAAAAAATTTGAGTTCTCCTTAAATACAATAAGGTTCTCTTTAAATACAATAAGGTGCTCTTACTCACTCAAGAAGATACCATTGCAATGAATGGATTTTTTTACAAGTTTCTAGACACACCCCCTAGAAAGAGAGGATGCATGATTGCCCATACTGGCTCTTTACTATGGCATCATAGGTATAGACATATTCACTTTAGATCCATAATGCATAAACATGGGCAATGGACTCATACCTATCAAAGAGGGAGATTGATTTGAATAATTCCTTTATGGGAAACAACATAAAGAGTCTTTTCCCAAGGGTCCAAGCCATTAGAGCCAAGAGACCATTTGAAGTAGTGCACCATGAAATTGTAAGCTAAATGACCAATATGCCATCAATCAATAATAGCAAATACATTGCCACATTTATTAATGACTACACAAGAAAAGCATTTGTCTACAACAAATATTTAAACTTATTGAAAGGAGTTCAAGACAATGGTATAAACTCACGCTGGTTGTTGAATAAAATGTCTTCAATTTGAAATCATCTACTAGGATTTTTAAATAGTAGGAAATATGTAGAAAATTTTCCTTGCCTAACATAGAACAACAAAATGGATTAGCTTCTAATTGCACCACTATTGAGTATGTAAGGAGCATAATACAAATCAACATGTGTGACAAGGATTGGGTAGAAGTGGCCCCAGGGTTCTGCACCTAGAGTAAGGCCTCTCACCAACCATCTTGCCCAAGAGGGCCCTGCTCTGCATCTTTGGGTCAATAATAACAAGTCCCCCTTGCGTTGTGGCAAGATTACTATTTGCCAGGCCACCCGAGCTGTAGTGTTGTGCATGCCATCCGATCCCGACCAGAGGAAGTTCTGTACTAGGTGCCGTAGCTATCCCATGTAGTTGTCATGATGAAAACACCAACACAAGGTGATGTACCAAGCTATGGCTATGAGTACCTGCTTCACCAATAGTGCACGACCCTCAAGTGAGAGTTTGGCAGAGCTCCAATATAAGGGCTTCCACCTAACACTCTTTAGGACCAAGCTAAATTGCTGCTCTACCGAAATGTCAATGCCTACTTGGCAGCCTAGGTAATGCACCGTCACTCCTCTCGGGATGCAACAAAAGCCAAAATCAGCTCCCCAATTTCGAATCTACTCGGTGTCCTCTAAGCCTGTGAAGAAACCAATGGATTTGTTCCAATTTATGTGAGCTCTAGAAGCCTCGCAACAATAAATGGCTATGGCCCCTGTGACCCTCTCTAAGCTAGCCGCAGAGCCATCCACATAGAGGACTGTGTCATCTGCAAACTTGGAGTCAAGGAACTCCTCCTCCTGCCTGATTGGAAGCCGCATACCTATAATACCAAGAGCTTGGAAGCACAAAAAATAACCTAAGGCCTCTGCCACAAAAAAAAAAGGGATAAGGGGCCAACGGACAGCCCTGCCTCACTGAGTGGGAGGAAGGGAAGGGATCGTCTATGTGGCCCCCAATAATCATCTAGCTGGAGCTGCCCCACATAGAGAGTTGATACCCCTTTGATCCATATCTCTGAGAAATCGAGCTTCTGCATGGTCCCCTCCAAGAAGGACCACTCCACCCTATCATATGACTTCTTGAAATTGAGAAGCAGAATGGCAAGCAGTTGCTCCTCCTCTCTGGCCCTCCACTACCTTTGAGAAAGTGAAGATGTTATCCAGGATGCTTCGCTCTTAAACAAAACTAGTTTGCATCTCATGAATGAAATCTAAGAGATGGGATCTCAGACGTAGACTCAAGACCTTAGCCAAGATCTTGTAAGTTGTTTCTAGAAGGGTAATCGGCCTCCACTACCGAATGTTTGATCTATCGCCCCCCTTTAGAAGCAGGCATATCTAGCCTCTACTCAAGGAGTGTGGAAGTGCTCTTGAGTCAAAGATCTCCTCGCAAGCTAGTCTAAAAGGGGTGGAAATATGCTCCTAGAAGCGTCGAAAAAATCTCGGGGTTAGGCCATCCTCATCAGGGAACTTTTGGACTGGAAGCACATGAAGGGCCTCCCACAACTCCTCATACATGAAAGGAGCCTCTAATCATCTATTAATGCCCTACAAAACTACTGAAGGGGCCTGCTCCCATACTGCCTCTCTAGCTAGGATGGTGGTGGGCGATACCTCCTCTGACTAAAAAATCAAACTGTAGAAGGCTACATTCAACAACTCAAGGATCTCCTGCATGTCCGTGCGCATGTGTCCCTCTGGGTCTTGAAGCTGCTGAAGTTGGGCTCCTACAGACTATGGTCTAGTGGCTTGGAAGAACTGACGGGTCATCCTATCTTCCTGCAAGACCCAACAGTTATCTAATGTTAATCCAAATGATACTCAAATTAAATTCTCTTGAGCATCAGATCAATATAATTTGCCAATAGCTTTATTAAGTCAATTAAATTAATCGAGGCTCCTCCTCAAAGCTCGGAGAGGGGTGGGCTATGGACCCTAGTGCTATGGGAGTCTCTAGTGCTGCCGACTCTGGCTGTGGTGGGGGGTATTGCGGTGGACAAGAAGTCTCTCCTCTACAGGAGCCTGAGGGAAGTCCTGAGATTGATGTCTCCCTCTCCAGATCATGTGATCCCTGTGGGCCTCCAATCAGATCTCCCTGTGACTATGTAGCTATCTATGGTTGCCTCCTATAGTTGGCATGATGTCATTGATTCTTTTTGGCCCACTTGCTCCTTTTCTTTTTCCCCACCTTAGTCCATCTACCCTCCGGAGGTTCTACCCAACAGGTTTGCGACTATGGCTACTGTCTTTGAGACTCCTATTGCATCGGCCTAGGTGGCCTCTGAGTCCCCTCCTCTCTCATATCATTATGATGTCCATGTTTCTCCAAGGGGAGGATGTGGCTTCGTGTGCAATCTCAAGCTAAGTGCCCCATCTGTCTGCATCTCAAACACTGGCCTAGTAAGCTTGAGACTTCCATCCATTGATGAAGAGTACCCCCCTCTAAAGTCTCCAAGGGAATCATGTCTGGGAGGGTAGCTAGGCTCTCTACCACAAGTGTGAGTCAAGGAACCCCATCATCTATCACCACTATCGCCTCTAACTCTGATGGGTACTCCAAAACTGTGCCAAAAGCTCATCCAATGGAAGCTAGGATGGACTTGTATTCCCTCAAAAGTCTCGAGAATCAGAGCATCACTGGGAAGCGAGGAACATGGTGAGTTGAGTCCATGTCCTCCATCATGAAGCCATGATACCAAGGGATGAGGTAAACCAAATGGGGTCCTAGGAGGATAGGGCTATGCGCAACGAGAGTCATAGTGGTATTCAAGGCACCTAGTTGGAGGAGGAAGACACCACGTCCATAGATAGTGACCTCTTGAATGTGGTCACCATCTAGTGCCAGGTTGGCCTAGATCCAATACCAAATCTGCCTCCTCGAGTGAGTGAGTCCTACTATCCTGCCTATAACAGCCTATTGTGTAAGATATTCACTACCTGCTATACCTATTGCTTATATGTTGATGAAAGAAGAGCTTTGATAGCTAGGGGAGTCGAGGGTGCTGCCATAGAGCCCCTCTAGCCAGACCAAAGATTGCCACCAATGTCCCAATCACTAGCAATAAGCAAAAACTACACCACCCACAAAAGGCAAGAAAGGAAGGAGAGGAAGAGAGAAGCAAATAGTGCCCGAGAGAGGGAGAAGAAATCGGCTAAATAAGGACCCCGAAGCTCTAATGAAATAGTGAAATGTACAAGTAAGCTACCATGAGGAAGAGCTAGCCACAAAGAAGCTTTCCACATCTTCAAATCTCCTTCTTGAGGGGGCTGGTCAAGCTATTAGAGGAAGGAAATGAAAGTACAATGCAAGTCCCTAGACCAAAAATTGTCTACATGAGCTGGAGGGCCCTCCTTTGGTTGATGAAGGTGCAGTTTGAGGTCAAAGGATGCCAAAGGGAGGACCGGATGATCCACAACAAGTTGTGGGTGTGTTGCGTGCTCAAGGCTCGCGCTCAAGGCTACTTCACATCGAGCTTAATGGCACTTGGAGACTTGAATGTGACTTGGGCCAAAGACTAGCCAACAACAAGCTAAGGGAGACTTTGTTATTCGGGATTAGCTCCAGGGGTCGCACGTGAAGGAGCTAGGCCATGGGCCTGAGAGGATGCCCACACATAGGGAAGCATCCTTGGTGCTTATATGGCAGCCACAGGCCGTATGGCTATGGCAATGAATATCATGAAGGGGTCGTGGGCTCACATCACCCCTTTCAAGGTCGTGGGTCCTAAGTCGGTGGAGTAGGAGCTAACACAGGCAGCATGGGGGAGGGGGGTGGGAGAGCTAGTGCAACTCACAGGTAGAGGCTGTGATAGCCATTGTACCTCCTATGTTGTGTCTCCTTGGTGGCTATTTTGCTCACATTTGTATAGTTGGTTATGAAATTCTTTTGGTTTGTGGCCTGCTCATCATGAATCCAAGAGCTTCCATCCTTAGTTCAAATATTTGGTGGGCTGAGGATCCTTTGGCTTGGTTGGTCATTTATCACCTGAATTTGCTAGCAACTACGGTCAAACAAGGAAGGCTAGCCTACCAATATCTTTCCCTATGGGCTGGGTTTCTTCATAAGGCTACTAGCTCTTTGTTCAACACTTTCCTTTTCCTTTTTTCTTGCCTCTCTTCCATCAATAGCACATGTTTTCTTGTTACTTCAAAAAAGTGTATCTAGGTGGTGACCCTTGGTCTAGCAAGACGTTAAAGTCCATTGACTTCTACTATCATTTGGGTTTTACTTTCCTCAAAGGGTAAACAATAGCTAAAGGATGCCATACAATCTCCTCAAGATTGTGCATTGATGGGTAGGATTGTTGGGCTCAATGGCTACATGGAGCCAAGTTCAAGATTGGATCCAAGAAATCTTGGCATTAAAGGGCAACAATATTCAAGAGATTACCATCTATGGGAGAGGCATCTTCCTTCTCCAAATGAGTTTCCTTTATAGCCATGTGCTACATTTCTTGATAATGCTCTACCTCCCAAGGCTCTTGAAGGACCAATCTCTCCTTCCCTCCATTAAGGGCTCCTCATTGACTTTAGTAGCCTCAAGTGTTACAGATGATGGGGTCCCTCATCTAATGGTGAGACTCTTATAAAGGAGGTCCCTCAAGCCTCTTGATAGGGGAGAGCTCCATTAGAGGGTTGAGGATTCCAAGCTACTAGGATCATTGTCTTCATTGCAAAAAAATGGACCATTTGGCATGGGCCTATCCCAAGGGGCAAGGTTGGGCTCCCCCTCCTTCTGAGATCTGATGGGGTAGCCAAGGGAGTTTTGTATGAAGAGCACCTAGTGCCCATCTAGGTAGTAGCAGTAGATTCCCACACTCCCTAGGTGGACCCTTCCAAGGGGCTTGGAACAAGGTGGAGAGAAATAAGCCTAGTAACAGGGATGCCATTGAACTATAGGTAGTGAGCTAGACCTAGCCATCAAGTGGTAGTGGTAAATTGAACAACAGTTTCCCTCTCTCTGGGGAATAGATAGATGGATCGCCCTCAAGATGGCCTAAGACTCCTAAGGGCAAGGACCTTCTTAGATCTCCTAGTAGAAAGACTAGAGCTATTGGCCTAAAGTTTGTAGGCTTCTACACAAAGACAGCCCTAGGATAGCCCATTTCACCTACTCCCCTATCTGCCCCCTCCCCCCTTGCCCCCTTAGACCTTCCCCCACCCATACGCCCTAGCCTCTCACCGTACCCTTG